>NC_052518.1:81689881-81909168 GCF_014356525.2 Nilaparvata lugens | reverse complement strand
CTCATTTAAGGTTTAATCAATATCTACTTTGTTTTTATATTTTTTTTTTTAGATACCACAATTTCATGTTTGACACATGATGACATCGAGTCATCTCCAATAACTCAAGAGCAGATTGAAGAAGCAGCAATTGTGGAAGCAATCATCTGTGCTGAAGATGTGAGTCAAATTTTTGTAAGAAATTATTTTTGTTTGTTCAGTTTGCTGCTTGTATCTGTGTTTGGAAAAAATCAAGGACTTTCTATGTCTTATTTATCATCTTACTAGGACATCCCTGGTCGTACAAAACTGTGACTATTGAACTACGTAACACAGTTTTCAATCCTTCTCCTTCTCTCCTCTCATCACCACCCCTCTCCTCCTATCACCTTTCTCCTATTAATAAAATTAATCAATAAAATCAATCCTCCTATCATCTCTTTTCCTCTTCTTTCCTCTCCACTTCTCTCCGCTTATCTCCTCTCCTTCTTCCTCTCTCCTCTCTTTTACTCTCTTTTCGTTTCTTTTACTCACCTCACCATTTCCTTCTCTCTCCCTGTCTTTTTCTCACTGTCTTTCTTTATCTTTCCCTCTTTCCCTCTCTCCTACTCTCTTTCCCTTCTTTCCTTTTTCTTCCTTCTCTCCCCTCTCTTACTCCTCCCTCATTACCTTTGTTTCTCCCTCTATTCTCTTTCTCTCATCCTCTATCTTTCTCTTTCTCTGCAAAAATTCCAAATTCAAAAAGCACAATGAAAGATAAAATTCTTGTTTCAAAACAGCTGATCACAAGTTGAAATGTGAAAATTTTCAGCTCACCTATCCCTATGTAAAGCAATGGCAAAAATTGAAACTTTGATTGTTCTTAAAATTTGAAAATTTTAATCTCGAATCATAACTTAAGTTTTCATAGCTAACTAAACTTCTCATACTCTTCACCAACATAACATGATTCTCAGTAAAATGTAGTCTTTCTTTTGTTGTATTCATACTGTAGCTGAAATGGATCAAAAATTGAGAATAGGATCCTATCAATTTATAGCATAAGTTTGTGATTCCTACTTTGTCAGAAGTAGATATTTACTTCTCCTTCTTAATATCTTAATACTGTATACTAATAAATTTGACAAAATAGCCTATCATATCATATTTGCCTATCATATTTTTTATTGTTATCCCATCTTTTTTATTTTTCAGGAATATGGGATGTCATCTTGTGACGAATCTTATAAAGACTCCAATTGGAAACCTTTACCACATGAAGGTAGGTTCAGTTTTATAAAAATTATAACATATTTTAATACAGATAAATCCTACACCATTTCAAAGACTAGGGGTGAGAAATTGCACAAATTAATGAGCCATAATTTTTCTCACATGTTTAGAATTACTCAGACTACAATTACATTTTCTTTAGAAATTTGAATACACCACCAACCTATTAATAATATTGTTCTAGTTCTAATAACTATCCCAAATTCATATATTTATAGATTTATACTATCATAAATATTATAGATACTCTCTATTCTAAATATTCTCTATTCGTCTAATCTGTTCTCTGTGCTATAACCTATATATTATAAACTGACTGGTGTTACAGAGTATTTATTTGCAAATTTTAACTGAATCTTTTCCAAATTTCAAATCCAGACTAAATCTTTTTTTAATTAAGATTTAGTGCTTTTTATTCAAATTGATTCTTATACAAATTAATTTGATTTTTTCAGAAAACTCAATGTATCAAGAAAAAAGTAGTGGGCCAACTGGTAGTGATAAAGAGCATACAGCTCGGAGAAGGCTCTTCACTGACGACAACAAATCAACTGACAATGACTCAAAAAGTGAGATGTTGAAATTTTATGAGTATATCTGTAACTCTATTGATGGATTATTTCCAATGCCTAATCTGCTTAGACATCTTTTCACATCTTCTATATATTAATGCACAGTTGGAAGAGTGAGATCTCAGTAACTACCAAACCGATTTTCAAGATAAATGGCTCAAATTAAAGGGGAGAATGTGCAGGTTTGCCAAATTTCCTTCGAAGTTACATATTTTCTAAGGGCTACGCCTCACAACCCTTCAAAGGATGAATCAATGCAACTATTATGGAAGAATAGAATTCAGTTATTATAATACAGAAAGTATTGCTTTCCAAAAAAATTAAGGCACCCAAATTTCAAGATTTCAATACGTTTCAAGGTCCCCTGAGTCCAAAAAAGTGGTTTTCATCAGATTTCCATCAAAATGGTGTGGCACACTCACATAACTTTCCTTGCCATTATTTTAAAACGATTTCCAATTTTAATAAAGTACCTTATTGCATTATTTTATACAGAATTGGATTATCAATCTGACGAACACACAAGCACATTCAGAAAGCTCCATTTCAATATTATCATAATATAAACACATAGTCACAGTCTACTAAATTATATTCACGAGAATGTTGTTCTTTAGGGTGGAGAAAAACTAGAAAAAATGCTCAATTTTCATACTAGGAGAAAAACTCAAATTGGTAATGACTCAGAACAACGAGTAGAATATGATAACATTTTAAAAAATTCAAGTATTTCCAATTTCATGATTCATAAGAAAGCTGGAGAGAAGAAGGCCTTCATCAGCGTTTTTAAAGATCAAAGCGTTCACTGCCCACATCGGAGTGAGGCTCCAATGAAATCTGATGTCGGTGATAATAAGAACTCTCTCAATACAACTAGAATTGCAAAGAAATAAATCGATTATTCTAATAAGAGTAGGCCTTTGAAAGTTTGATTCTCTGTCTTGTTTATCTAACCAGACTTTCTTTGATGTTATACAAGTATAGTTTCTATAAAGGTACATAGTTTACAGTACAATGTTGTGTCATTGACATAATGCTATTTCCCGCCAATTATTTTCCCGCGAACTGAGCTGACAAGTTCGACGCAGTCTCAAAACATTTCCGAAGTTTTGACAGCAATCAATGAGTCATGACCAGCGACCACATAATTCATTTGTATTATGTGGTCGCTGGTCATAACACAGCAATAACTAATATTGCCGCAGCAGTCAGGGGCGTTCTAAGGTATTCTGGCACCTGTGGCGGTATATCAATTTGTCACCACCCCGCTTATAATTATGTTAATATCAAGTGAATTTCATAATATAGTAATTATATCATTTGAATTTACTTCTTGTGTTTCAAATAATTTCAATGAAATTTCTTATTTCAATTTTAGGGAAATTTCTCTTGGATTCTCTGAATTCCAATATGGAAATTTATAAACGCCAGAGAAAGGATTTGGAGAAAGCTGGGAACACAAGTTCCGCAAGAAGAAAAGGAAGGAGAATTCTTCAATATAAAGAGGCGATTGAGAAGGTGAAACATGGATTGGAGATTAACATCGACAGCTTGCCTGACCCGGTTCCAGATGAGCAACCAGTACAACCAGAACCACAAATAAATACCAATTATCAGGTGTGTGAACAAACTATTCATAAATAGAAATTAATCATAGTCTAACGTATGAACTATTCATATATATTTTATTGAAATGTGAAACAGGAACAAAAGCAGTAAGGTTGTGCAACAGGCTTTTTTCAGGCAGCTAGTTGAATTTGGGACATGTCAGTTGAAAAACTAGATTCTCACATTCGCCAATAAAAAATCATTGTCTGAATATTCCATCCAGCACTTATTAAATTTCATTGTCTGTGCCTCATCTAGCAAGTCATATTGTGTTTCCAGCATTTATTCTTATTACATAGAACATATTTCATTTCTGTGAGGTATTCTCAACAGCAATATTGATATTGTAAATTTATTTGATGCTAAATACTATTCTATCATTATACTATTATACTATTCTATACTATTCACTATCACTAAATGCTACTTGTAATTAAAGAGGTTAAGGAATAATGAAGTCTGAAAAATAATAAAGGCTTCTAAGGGATAAATTTCATTTCAAGTGATCATACCAGTGATTCAGCATCATACTGAGCTATAGTCGGCATGGCACAATAAAGTCCCTGTATAGCATTGGATAGCCCGCAATCCAGGGACTCTCTCGTGCCATGCAGACTATAATAAGTTTGTGAATAAATCACCAATGGAGCTATCAGGGAGCAGGCCTACTAGTGCATACTTAATTAGACTACCAAGCCACAGAGGGCCTGGCCAACAGGTGAAAATTTACGTTTGACCAACAGGTCAAACACTGTCGGCTAACAGGTGTAATGAGCTGTGGACTGCCAGGATTGTTGCTTGATAATCCCGCTAAGACATAAGAATGCAGTATAATATGCTTCTTAGAACATCACTTGTCTACTGACCACAAGCGTATGCTCTGCATAGGCTACAGGAATTTTATTTTATTTTTATTTTTTTTTTGTAATACCAGTAATTTAAAGACTAAGTGTTGCCTAATTTGCATTTTGATTGTATCCTTGTGACACTGGTGTATATTGGTAATTTATTGAAAACTTAGAAGTTTCCATAAAGTGATGAAATCATTGTTGACAATTAAAATATGAGCATCATCCACCTGGAATTGGAAATATTATTATTACTTACAAACTAACTCCGACTTCCTTCATACAATCATAATGAATACCAATGGAACAAATATCCCTTTTGGAAGCCATGTTGAACAAGCCTACAGTATCATTTGATTAATGTAAGAGGTGATTCTATAAAAAAAATATGAATAAATACACAGCTACTGTTACAACATAGGACTACATAGGATACATACATTTAGTAAATAGGAAAAGTTATAATCTGATTCTATTTCTGGTTTCAGTGTTAATGATGAACTAAAATAAAACCAAACTAAATGGCGTATTGTATTCATATTGGTTTCTAAGTAACCATCTTCGATCAGTTTAACTTGGTGGTTGATTTTAATCCAATTATGTCGGTTACATTGGTTAGAAGTTGCAGTCTAGAATATTAATTTTATCATTTTGCCTTTTCGTCTTTGATTTGTTTTTTTGCAAGTGTGATTGGTGCACTTGTGATTGGTGTGAGAACAATACCAATCTTCCAAATAGCTATTTTTTCTTCAATGAATTATTTTTAGAGTTGCCCTTATAAAAGCTGTACTTATCGCATTTGAAAGCATCAAATTTAGGTCAGTAATAGAAAAATTATATTTATTCTAAAAATGACTTGCTGTAAAATCTTATAAATATTGTTATCAATATTATAATACTATTGATGATAGTATTATAATATAAAGAATATAAAAAAATTAATAATAATATAGTAATGAACAATATTATAATATTATTTATATTACTTTACAGCAAGTGTAAGATCCATTTTAGAATCAATATAATTTTACTACCACTAATCCAAATATTACAACTTGCTTATTCAAAAGTTAATCATGACAAAAATAACGGAAATTATATTGATTCTTAAATGTATCTTGGGATTCCTGTGGAGTCATATAATAAAAATTGTTCATATCATATTGTATTATCAATATAATATTATTCGTATGACTTTTCAGCAAGCCTGAGAGTCATTTTAGAATCAATATACTTATCATTTTATTATTTTGTATCATGATGGAGTTTTTTAATGAGCACTTGTAATAGTACCTCTTAACAATACCCTGTTATTAAATGTGATGTTTCAATTGTTATTGCAGCCACCAGCAGAAGCCCCTGACACTACCAAGATTCCCAAGCTACCAGGGAAAAAACGAAATTATTGTTTGTTCTGCGAGAAATTAGTGAAGGAGTATGCTGTACATATCGAGAGGCACCATGCTGACACTGAAGAGGGGAACGCACTGTTATCGATAAGTGAGAAAAATGGGAGGTTGAGGGGGCGAATGAAAAAAAAAAATAACGGATGTACTCCGTAAAAAGGCGAATGCAATTTATAATGCAAAATTAATGAAAGGGAACACAACTGACCCAATTGATGAAATTATTTTGGTAAAGAAGAGACATAATAATCTGAACCCATCTGCAGAGAATACGAGGGAATGTTTGTATTGCAAGGGTTGGTATAAGAAAGATCGAATGTCTATTCATTTGAAAAAATGCCAACAATATCTGAATCAAATAAAGGGTTGTACTTCAACCTCTATGCACTTGGTCAAGGAACATTCTATGTCTATATTGATGGTTGGAGAAATTTGTGGAGCTAGTCAAGAACTAAAACGTTACAATCCAAATACAGGAGCCATTAAAATGCCATCAATAGCTTACAGGCTTTGTCACCCACTGAAAATAGCTGTATCTGTTGCCATGAGTGACGTTCTGTGTAAGGAATATGAGCACGATTCCCAGGACTTGAGGAAGTACAAAATGTTCAAACATTTCCTACAATTAATAGACCGTCAATGGGCAAATAAGCTCGGTAGAATAGCTACCAGAATAAGAAAGGAGGCTCAAGCTGGGAAAGTGCAGAAATTTGCTTTGGAAGAAGACATAGTGAAGCTCTGCAACCATATTGTAGGAAAATATAGGAATCTGATTAAGAGACTTCATGATGAAGTAAACAAAGAATTACTCTATGATGAAATCATGGATATGCTCATTTGCCACATAATGTGCCTCATTCGACGGCGCCCAGTTGATTTCAAGCGAGCAACATTAACTCACTACAGGCTCCTTGATCGTCAAGATGATTTACTAGAAATGGTAAAAGGAAGAACTTCTGACAGAGAGCTGAATTCTCAATTGGGATCCTCGGACATAGAAAAATGTAAAAACTTTCATATTTTCTATGTCCCAGGAAAAAATTTAGAAATAGTCCCAATTGTACTGACACCTCTAATGAAAAGTGTGATGGACTGTTTGATAAAATATAGGGATACTGTTGGAATTGAAGGAGAATCTGGGAATGGAAAGCTGTTTGTTTTTTCTGCAATGCGAGAAGTAAATCCGGGGGTTTGTCTGAGGAAAGTGAAAAGCAATGTCCATTTGAAAAGTCCACAAACACTAACTGGCAATGGGCTTCGACACCAAGCAGCTACTTTTAGCAGGCTTCATTCTCAGCATCCTCAGTACCAAGACTTTTTAGCAAGTGCACTTGGTCACTCGCTGGTTGTGCATAAAAAACATTACGACTTGCCAACCAGTGTTTTGCAGAAATTAATAGTTTGCCCAATCTTACATGAGATGACTCTGGGGAAGGAAAAGGGACAAGGTAGTCAGACGGAAGAAGCACGAGCAGGCGATGAACATAATCCTCCAACCAAAGAATTGTCGGATGAAGCACTAGTTGACAATGAAGATGATCCTCCAACCGAAGAATTGTCATTTTTGGAAGAAGCACAAGCTGAAAATGAAGATAATTCATCCGAAAAATTGATTGTTGACAACAGACGTATTGAGCATGATCAAATTAGTGAAGGAAAATGCAAAACACAGAGAGGTCAGCAAGGAAAACAATACAAACTAAGAAGAAAAATATCAAGACACAGAGATAAACATCAAGAATCCCCTGAAAGTTCAGAATCTGAATTTAAAAGATTTGAAGGGAACCATTCTTCAGAGTCAGAGTTTGAAGGATTTGAAGGGAATCATTCTTCAGAGTCAACGTTTGAAGGAGCCTCAAAGTCTGAGCTGGGACTCTGCAGTAGTGAAGAAGAAGAAGAAGATAAGAAACTTGGTGAGAAAAATAAGAAATTCCGGAAACATAGATGGACTCTCCATGAACAGGAATTAGTTTTCAGAAGGTATGAGAAATATATTATTTCAAAAACCCTTCCACCAAGATCTGATGTGGTAGTCTTTTTCAAAAACATATAAAAAACAACTATGTAATCGTTCAGTACAAAGTTTGTATACATATATACATAATATCATCACAAGAAAACAAAAAAATGTTTCCCCAATGGTGAAAAAATTCTTCATAACATTTGAAATTGATCTAGTTCTTGTCTTTTTAATAATTGTATAGAGTGTGCAATTAAACTTGCAAAGGTTTTTTAGACTTCCTAAACATTTGTGCGATTCCAACTCATTTTACTAAGACTCAGTTTTATCAAGATTCACAAGATACAACAAGACATTGTCTCTGGTAATATTGGATACAAGTGACATGTTTGTCGAGTAATACTTATTGCAATTTCAACTCATTCTACTAAGAAACAGTTTATCAAGTTTCATGAACAAGGAAACAGTACTTTGAATTCAGGACATTTTTCACACTTATAAATGAATTATTGAAAGATTAAAATTGTGTGCTCACTAGCCTTATTTTCCAAATTCAATAAAACAAGATTGAAAGGAAACTTCAGGTTTCACAAGAAAAGTTGTGAATTATCAATAATTAGCTCCTGTACTCTTTAATTATATTTAATTACTTTTTGTGCATCAGTAGCGACTAGTTTTTCATGGGAATTTTCTCATAAAATTAATTAAAAGTTCCTTTTTTGACATTTAATCTTAATTTTTAATTCTGATATTTAGTTTATCTCTCCATTTTCAAGAATTATTTTGTGTTTGCCACTTTCATCTGCTTTTATATATTTTCCTATAATTATTGTAACATGTTCTAACTATTATATAATCAACCTTGAAGCTGCCATATAATTAAAAAGAATGTTAATTTATATTTGCTACTTGTTGGAATGAAATTCCTGTTGCAGGCTACTAAAGCGATTAAATAATATACATCTATTTTATGGAGTTCATTATATTTTTTAATATGTAATCAACGATTCAATTCAAGTTCAAATCCCATTAGAAATATGAAAGTCACAAGCAATAAATTTGGTGCATAATCGTGATATTATTGGAAATCAAAATTTACTTACAAAATCAAACAGTCGTAGTTAGTGAATGTAAAGATTTTTTTCAAAAATGTTTTAAATTTTGTGACTAATGAATAACAACTTCATGAGTAACTAGCTTCTAATAACTTGAAAAATATTTATTTTCATCAGCAATAATTCTAGAGTTAGTCCAATACCGAGTTCTAGTCAATACTGCAAACTTCATTTCTCATTTCTATCAAAATTTTTGATTGTTTTTTATATTGACAATAATATCAATTTCAGTTATAAATGAATTCCTGTAATCTTAAAGTTGATTGATTAGTTTTCTAAATATGATACTATTGTTTACTATATTTTGTTGGATTGATTTTGTCTACAACCGATGATAGAATTCCAATGCATATCTCTTAAAAATACTTTTCCTATTTTTAAGCTAACTTCTTGATAATATTATGACCATTGTCGGTTGTTGTGATATTCCTAGAAAATGTCAAAAAGCCTATGCAGCATATTATATTATACTTTTTTGAAAATTTACTTCAAAATAGTTTCAATTATCACGTTTCTTTTCCATATAAATGAATTTTATAGGTACTCAAATTGAAACATTCTTGCTTTATTCATAACTATTGTTGCAAAATATTCTTCCATTATGAGTCAAATGAAATTATAGGATTATTTATGTAATGAGTTACCATTAATAGTAATTTCATGCTAAGCTCAACCTTTATACTTAATTGTTTAAATTTACTTTACTGTAGAATTAATGTAGTTGTATCAATTTTATTCATTCAGTTGTATCAATTCATTATTCATTGTGACAACTGATATTATACTATATTGTTAATAAATCGTAATGAATACCAAAAACTATTATTATTGTGTTATAATTCTTGATGTCTAATTTTCTACCAATTGCACTAATTATTTTGTGATTACTTTATCATTTCCAGACTACAAATCCTGAAGAGAATTAATTGAAAATTTGGTTGATTCATTATAACTTAATATAATATGTTTGGTGGATGTCAACTATTCATAGGGTGTGTGAAAGTTATACACTTATCTTCATAATCTAATTTCAAGGAAGCAGAAAAATGTTTCTCCAATGATCAAGAAAGTTTTAAATAGAATTTGAAGTCATATTTCCAAATTGTAAAAAATTATACATTGATAGATAATCATTCTACTTTCATCTTTATAATAAGTTTCTTTCTTCTACAAGTATATTATAAGTATTTGTTCATTGTATTATTATTATTGATAAATTACAGATTGTACTACTAAAACTTTGTTGATCATTGGAGAAACATTTTTCTGCCTTTGCATTTAATCAATTATGCTTGTTTCCACTTACCAAGAATTACTGATTACCTTGTAGATAATTTTGTTCTTATTGTAGCTTTTGCAGAAGGTACTATATCCCTAATGGTGATTTCAAGATTACTTTTTTAATTCTGTGAATAATCTGTTAGTAAAAACAGACTCTAAATGAACAGGGAACAGGTTTTAAAAGTTAATAAATGTATATTTTAACAAAAACACATAATTACGAGTACGGTATTTTTTAAGTATTTGAACATTGTATTATCATTAATAATTTTCACATTGTACTATTGAACATTTTATTGGTCATTGGAGAAATATTTTTCTGCCTTTGCATCTAATCAATTTCGCTTGTTTCCACTTACCAAGAATTACTGATCACCTTGTAGATAAGTTTGTTTCTATTTTAGCTCTTGCAGAGGGTACTATATCTCTAATGGTGATTTCAAAATAACTTTGTTAATTCTGGGAATAATCTGTTGGCAAAAATGGATTCTAAATGAATAGGAAACAAGTTTTAAAAGTTAAGAAAAGTATATTTTACTAACAAAAACACATATTTTACAAGTAAGCCTATATTATAAGTATTTGAACATTGTATTATTATTAATAATTTCCACATTATAAAATTAAAACTTTCTTGATCATTGGAGAAACATTTTTTTGAGTATTTTTTCAAAGTAGGTATATAAGAACCAAATTCATGGCCTGTGCAAAGCATGTATTTTGTATATGTATCCAAGATTGAGTTATTATCAAATCAAATATTGACAATAAATTGTACATTATATATATTTTTCTATCAATCAATTTTCCTTTTCCTCCACTTATCAGGAATACATAATTGATTAACTTGTGAATAATTTGAACATACTTATTCAACTGCCTGTGATTGAATTTTCTTCAAATTGTTTGTAAATACATCATTATCAAACATTTAAAACATTGATTCTCTTGTTATTGTGGCTGTCAGAGAAGGTACTATATCCCTAATGGTGATTTTGAAATAACTCTGTTATTAATCTGTAAATGATCTGTTTTTCACTAATTCTGACGGCCAAAAAATTAGGCGACAGGGATTTTGCGCTGTTGTCAGGTATGAAACCGGTAAAGTGTGGTGAGGAGACGTCAAAAATTGCGTGCTCTTCATCACGAATTGGCAACGCTGTGCTCTTGGGTGTCAGAGTTGATTCCCGTGCATGATTTGAGTAGTCAGCTGGCAAGACTTGACAACAGCTCAAAATGTTTCAGCCACATTATTTCGTGTCCGCCAGTATAGGCTGCGTACTTAATTTTTTTATTATTTCACAATATTATATATATATATATAATATATATATATATATAATATATATATATATATATATATATATCAACCTTATTCTATTGATTAGGCTAATGAAATAGTAGCCTACTATTACAGTTATTATTATTATGAATATAATAGTCAATTACAAAATGGAAATTGTAACTATAAACTTTCAATAATCATCCAATCAATCATCTTGATTTTATTCATAGCTTTAGGCTAATCTTTCTTGAAAAATTTTGATTTTCTCAAAAAACTAGAAGACTTTAGCTAATTTTATTATAATTGTTATTCTTTTTATAGATGGTCGATTCCTTTGAGATAGATGAAACAAAAATTGAAACAGAATCAGAAAAGTTGGGGAATAAGAAGACTACTCACACAGATTTGTATGTTTTCCTCTTCTAATATGCTTTGTGGTGGGAATTATTTGAATAAATGAACCACCTCAGCATAAGTTGAATGGTATTCTCAACAAATAATTCATATTTCATTTGAACAGAAGTGTTCCCCATTCTACTGCTAGCTGAACATATTGTTTTCATGATACGAATGATTTTTGGCCTAAATTCTTGAATGTAACAACAGTTATGCAAGTTACATAAAGTGCATTTTCAAACATTTTTAATTGGAGTACATAGCTTCCATAGTTTAAAAGGGTTCTCTGTACTAACGTTTAAAAATAAAGCAAAAAATACAGTTGGAGAACAATGAATTTACTCTTAAAAAATCTGCTTACCACACTTCATTTGAATTTGATTTTATTAGTTGCCTTGGAATTACTCTTGCATAGTGATGTGGTCTGTGTGATGACATGGAGGGTGAAAATGTTGATAATTCAAGAAATTGCAAGAGATTGTTGTTCTCTATGAATCTCACTCTACAGAATGTCCTGAGCTCATAAACAAAACATGTGAATTTTTGACTTGTGAACATTATACGTTTTCAATGAACATGTTTGTAACTTCATATTACAATGGATCCTATAGATGAAGCTTTCAACCTGAATTTCTCTTATCATCTACTCTTGGCAGATTAATTTCCATCTAATTGATGATCTAATAATGAATTCCAGGTAGAAAGAAGAAAAGCAGAATTGATCTTGAAGAAGAAAACAAGAAGCTTAAAGAGCAGATAGCTGAACTGCAAAACATCCAACATTTTGATCAGCCAAGTTCTACTTGTGATGGTGAGCTTCAGTTTTGTATATTTTCATTATTTCGAATTCTTATTCTTGTTGGAAACCATTCTACAATGTTTTATCAACTCACTTTTGTTCATGCCTGTCTGACTAGCTAGAGACTTGAAACTTTCAGGATAGGTCAGAACCCAATGACAATGCATTTTTCATTATTTTTCAAACATTTACCTATTTCTTCCTTTTTTTGGATAACAGTTTATCATTAAAAAGAAAAAATGTCTGAGAAACTGTCTCGCTTTCACCACCCACTTATCTTTTGAAACAAAAAAGTTTCTAGCATGTCGAAAATTTCATGTTTTCTGCTGGGAATGTCTCGACATTGACGAACATAAACATTATTAAAAAAATAATTATAGGTCGGATAAAAATTATCCAGACACCAATAGAATGGATACATTCTCCCCGTTAATTTGGTATAGAATTGTTACGCATTACAACGCCCCATGATTCTGAGAGATGTGATATTCAAAAGAAAAACAAATTTTCACGATAAAAGTTAAATTTCCTTTTGATCCTTTAACCCTGAAACTTTTCTAGCACTACTAGGATATCGGGGATGATATTGTACATCCAATTCTGACGTTGAATTGGAAATTTGAGAAAGTTGCAATTTCACACGATTTGGCAACCCTGTAATTTCTTTGGATGGAGGGCCAAGTCTCAACTTATTTTACACAAACTATAAGTGTGCTAATAAAGTCGTAAAATGAAATAGCAAAAGTGTGCTATTTGAGAGTCAATTGTATATTCGTGTTTAGCATAGCCTAGTAGAGTATAAGCTAATAGCTGAATTAGTGTTATCGTCTGCTAAACAGATGTGTCTCATTTCGTTTCGCTTATGTTTTGATTCTTGGCTTGTGAAATCACACGTTCACGTTACTTGTTCATGTTCTATTTGTGTTATTTGAATAGCACGTTAACACAGTTTGCATAATTCGACATCAGCGTGAATACCCCTAGCATTATTATTAGTGAAATCATGTCAGATTCTAATATACAGTAATATTATTAATGGGGTTATAAGTGAGACGTGAAGTCTTATAAATGCACAATAAATCAATCAAAGCTTTTTTGTTTCAGATGATACAGGAACATCAGATCAAAGAAAAAAATTAATCGGTGAGAAAGTATAAAAATAGACAAATACTTATCACCTACTTTTGTCCATTCTGCCATGAGCTTCAGCACCATTTCTCAAGACATCTTTTGAACAACCTCAAACAGGAAGATGAATTCAGGAGGGGTTAGAAAAGATTATGTTTTAGTTTCATTAGATCATTTTCCTCTCTTATCAGAATACAGAATAGCCTATTATCAATTTCATACTTCTACCAGTTTCTCCTATTAAGAAGGGAGCTGAATAGTTTTGCCCATCATAGCCTGCTACTGAGTTTGTAGCCTCAACAAATGTGTCATAATGAGTTGGTGAAAATGCATTATCAAAATTATTTATGGAACAATCAATTTCTTTCATTTTCAATGCTACTTTCCCCACCTGGCGAAGTTTGGTTATTATCATGTTCTTCAGATGTTGTTCTTTGTTTCGAACACACAAGTAACTGCCATAATCAAGTATGGTCTCATCCTTCAATATGAGATTATACACCTCATTGTGATCCATTCCTGGCAAAACTACTTTTTTCAACATAGGATGTATTTTTTTGTTTATCTGCTCTTCAATCACGAAGGCACTTGATCTTATTTGAAGGTCTTTTGGAACAATTTTTTCCCCAGTACAAAGGAATAATGACGCCACAACGTAGATTTTGTGTAAAAATTATGGCATCTTACACATGACTTCATTGATTTTTCACTGACATCTTGTTTGCGCCTACGAGCGACAATAAGTTCACCTTTATTCAAATTGAAATCGGTATTGAATATTAGGGAGCCTCGCCCTCTAATTCTAGCTATCAAATCTTCAAGTACTTTTGAATTAGGTTCCAGGGAAGCAAGTTTGGTAGAGCAGTAATTTTCAAGGTAAAATCATTTTTATTTTCATAATTTTAACGAATCATTAACATTGTGGCTTCAAACTCAGTTGCTTAAGGCTATGCAACAGGCTTTTGGAAACTTTTTACTGGTGATTTTTTTCAAGTTTTTCGATTTGGATATTATTAAACTATCAAAATAAAAAGCCTTTCTGCGGAAACATTCTTTTCATTATTACTTTTTGAGATATGAGTGCCTAAAGTTTAAATTTGTGGAACAGATCATATCAAGTTTGGTAACAGATAAATCCATTAAATTTTGATACATTCTTCACGGTATTGTTCAATTAATGGAGAAATTTCTTTTGAAAATTATAATTTTTGATAAAGTTATTTCATTTTCTAAAAATGACTCAAACAAAAATTGTAAAAATTCTCAATTTATTCATTAATTGAACAATAGCGTCTAGAATGAATGTTCAAGATTTCATGGATCTATAACCAAATTTGAGATAATCTATTCCGAAAATTTAAACTTTAGGCGCTCATATCTCAGAGTAATAATAATAAAAAAATGTCCCACAAAAATCATAAGTATCTAAAAATCTCAGTATCCAAATCAAAAAATATTTTAAAATATCACCAGTAAAATGTTTCCAAAAAACCTGTTGCACAGCCTAATACAAACTTATCTCGATTCTATTGCAGAAAATATAAAAATAAAACCTTTGATTATGCATACGTTAATCCCTTCCAAAACCAAATTAGTCCATCTTAGAAAAACGTTCTTTTACTTTACTGACTAGAAGTAACATTTTGTGTCACTAGTAGAATTACCCTACCTATAGTAGGTAGTATTCATTTAATAATATATACTATAATGTTTAGTATAATGAAGAACAAAGTACCCTTTCATTATATTTTTATTAACAAGACATGTTTTGGCTTATAATGCCATTCTAAAGTGTCGAAAAGTATTAGTTGGAGAATAGTTTTTGGTATTAATTCCAAGAACTTTCAACTCTCGAGATTTGATTTGAGTAATTTTCAAAATTGCTGATTAATGAATTATACTGAAAAATCTTCAGTACAATCTTGTGTACAATTATATTTTATTGAACCATGACAAACTATGGCATATACACTTGAGATTTTTCACTTTAATACTGACATGCAATCATTATTTTAAATTCAATAGGAAATTTGCCTATTTATAGACTGAAGCTTATCTGTTGAGGATGGGTTAAATTAAACTAGAAAATCCTCCAGTCTGTAAGTTGGTAAATTTGCTCTTAAATAAACATTATTACTTTGATTTTCTTTGTCAGAAATTCATGTTGAGTTATGATAAGATTTTAGACTTTGTAAGACTAAGTCAATATCATGCTTCAATTCAATTCCAATTCCAAGATTGAAATTTCAGTTACATTCATGAAGTCTAAAGATGTTCATTATTTTCTAATAGGAGTCATAAATCGTCGTAGTATATTGGTGCGTTTCCTAAGGGAAAAAAACTTAATAATATTAATATTATCTGTTAGATTTTATTCTCTTTACAATATTATGTTACTGAACTTTTATGATGAGCATGTAATTTATTATAAATTACGAGAGGGAAAAATTTTCCTATTGTGTGAGGTAGGCTGTATATGAAACAGCCAAGTAATAATTTTAATATTATCTGTTAGATTTTATTCTCTTTACAATATTATGTTACTGAACTTTTATGATGAGCATGTAATTTATTATAAATTACGAGAGGGAAAAATTTTCCTATTGTGTGAGGTAGGCTGTATATGAAACAGCCACCTGCATAATAGTTATTATTATGTACATTACAATAGATTATTAATTAACTTCTCACTTCTTTGTATGGCATTCTGTGCAACTGCTTCTTTAGAATAACATTTCATGAGTAATTTATGTAATTTTTTAAGACTTTTATGGTATAACAAAATCTTTTTCGTAGCATTATATTTTATCAAATCAAATCAAGTATTATCATTCTTGTCTCAATAATTTATTGAATTTTTATGCTGGACATGAGTCATGAATGTAGCAATAAATATGTAGCAATGTAGTAGTGTTTGAATCTAGCAATTGAAGTGACGTTCAGATCGACCACCCTCCGCGCATGCGCAATGAAGGTAGTAGTTTTATTTTAACAGTACAAAGTAATCATAAAGGTGCGTACAGACAAAGACGTTAAAGAGGTATAGACCCACAATGCCTATGCCTTCCCAATGCCAGCTCTTACTTGAAATTGAAGGCTGCCATTGAGGTATTTTAGCGCGAGAAATTCAAAATTCATAGGGAAGAAAATGCTGTTTTGGCGCTGCAATACAGTTTAATATTAGGCTGTTTAACTGAGGGAATATCATTTATATGATTTGAAGCGATTTTGAAGTTACCAATAATCGATTCTTCAAGTCCTCATAAATGATAGTCCTGTAGATATAATATAGTTTTAATAATTCACTGACATAAGTGTATGGTAAGTTAATTAACATTTTGCCTTCACTCAAATGTAAGTTAACTGCTATCTATTTAATTTTTCTGGTTTCCATGACAAACAATCAGTGTTTCAAACGAGGTTATTATAAATAACCTTATTCATCTAATAACATAGGCTTTAAAAGTTTTGTGCTTTGAATTTTTTCGATCATTTATAAATAGTGTTCTGTGCCATATTTTAGTATTGTATTTTTCATCTATACTTCTTTAACTTTATGAATTTGAATAAAATTATAATTCCAATAAATAAATGAATTAATTAGTACATTATTTCTGTGATCATAAATAAATCAAACTGATTTTTGTATAGTAGTAGAATTCATAAGTTTCTGGCAAACTTTAAACTATTATTTCATAAGCTCATGGCATTGAAGCTCTACATTTTTATACAAATACCAAATAACGACCTGAAATGCTAGTGCTATAATTGAATTTACAGCCAAAATAAATTAATAGGTACTAACTTTATACATTAGAGTAGTCTACAACATTCAATAAACTATGGTAGAATAATGTTGGTAGAGTAATCAAAGTGATAATTTGAACAATTTTTAAAAAATATGTAATTTTAAAATAGCTTCATCATTATTTTAATGATACAATCCTTGTTCAACTAGATTAACTCATAGGTCAATGGATAGCTTGACATTATTATACTCAATAAATATACAGGATGAGAGTATGAAGTAACAGTATTCAAGAAATACAAATGCAGAAGGCTAGTTTGAATATCTTTACTTTACTGTTACTTTATGGTTACTTTATTCGTATTCCTCATATCAAGATTTACAAAATGGCAAATTCAGATACGGTATGTAATATGAGCTCTAGTAGTGGAGTTAAGCATGAATGATGATTAGGCAGACTTAAAATCATGTGAAAGTATTAAATATATTTCAAGCACAAAACAGGCATCAAGGTCTATTTTATTATATTCCAAGGTTTATTTATTATATTCCTAATAAATCACATTTCAGATTCTTTGAATAGTTTAAATCAGTTAGCCTAATAGAAATATTACTTCCTCACCCAGACTTTTTTGTATTAGTTCTTGTTTACAACAAAACAAGTAGGCTACCAAAATATTTAGGCCATTTTAGTAATTTAGCATATTCTCTTATAAACAGTACTGCTACTGGTATACAAAGGATAGAACTAGAATAAAAATCTCTAATAATCAGACATTGAATGTATAAAAATAAATTTTTACTAACTTGTCTTAGTAAACTTACCTAGGCTACCAGGCTTAGGTAAGAACTAACTTGGGCCTTATTACAATCAATTTATTTGAACAAAACCTGCAAAAATTAAATATGAGTGGTTGCAAAGTTTCAAACTATCATAAATGAATAACAAGTGAGCAATTAAAATTAGTCTCAAGTATTATTAAACGTATTGCAAATGTATTTGTTTCGTAGTTACATGTGATACAAAATGTTGACACTTGACAGTTCTATTTGATCTATTATTGCTACAATTTATAGCTGAACAAAACTTTGTCATTGCTGGTAATTTAACCAGCTATGTTTCCATCGTTTCTATGTAACCAGAATTTATGGAGGCATGTGAGTCTATGCATCTTTAAGGTCTTTGCCTACAGATATACGCGTCACGAACATGAGCAATTCACTTTTAATCAGCTGATGCCAAGATTTTTATAACTGTATCTTACAGTTTCTGTAAAAATACAGATATAGTCAGCTGATTAAAAGTGAATTGATCAAGTTCACGGCGCGTATATCTTTATGCACCTTCATGTATCGTGACTAGCTGACGCTTCGATATCATTGAAAAGCATGCAATCCAGAGCTAAACTCCTAGCGATCTATCCAATTGCTGGGCAGTTGATTACAAAAATCTCTTTTAACAGCTGTCTGTATATAAATGTTTGTTGCACAATAAAGCTGGATTCAAAGACAACAGTAATAGTGAACAGTGAAAATATAATTCCCATTAGTTCAAATAAGATTATTCATATGGTCTGAGTGTGAATAGTCCAATTGGAACTCGTGGGGATAATATTTTAACTGTTCACTGTTGTGTGGGAATCCAGCTTAATAAGGATCTCTACAGCAGTATGACAGCAATCATCCATACATGGGGAGTGAACTGTCTCAGCTGTTTGAAAAATGTTTTAAACTTGAATTTTTGACTATTATATTGTGTAAAACGCAGTTAATAGCATCATTACGCATGCGCAACAGTTTGTCGGCGGTGGCTGGTTTTTACCAAGATCCGAATGCCACCTTCAAGTAAAATATTATTTCCTTCCATTATGTCATGACCTGACCAAGTCAGGTAGGTCTGTATTGAACTGCTACTTCTAAAATGAATTTAATGATGAAACTTTTAATAAGATTAATTAAATATAATTTAATAAGATTAATTCAATAATATATATATATATATATATATATATTCATTCCTTAACACAAAGTTGGTCTTTTGTGTAAATTTTTACAACTCCTGTTGGTCCAAGCGTCTTTAGTAGTTCCACAGACCTACCATGTGATGGTGTTTGTGTAATGGACTATAATAGTTCACTCTCGTGGGTCTGAGAATTCATGCCATTTATTCAGACTGAACTTGATTTGAGGTTATGTATAATTGAAGTTCGCACCGTTTCTGTTTCCAATGAATTCTTGTCTGTCTGTAGTCTGTAGATGCGAAGTGTCTAAGTGATGTGAAGTGAACTAAGATTCAATGTATTTTCATCTGAATAAGAATTATTGATTCTTGTTTCAATTAAATCTTCATCTATAGTATTTTCATGATATAACTCCGGATCTATCTCATCCTCAATTCCAAAATAAAACCTTTCATTTCTTGAACAAGTGAAGTGATGTTGTGATGTGATTGTGTCAAAATGTCCAAAAAGATTTATTCAAGGAGTGATAAAATTTTGAATTTAGCTTTAAAAGGTAAGTCGATGTGTTCTCAATTATAGAATTGTAAATAACTTGTAGGCTACTATTTAGTTTGCTTCTTGTACAATTATTTCCTTACCGTATGAGAATTAGTAGGCTAATGCTTTGAGGTTATTAATATTTTGAAACAAAATCAGAAGTGAAACAACCTGTGAATTTAACTTCAAATATGTTTTTAATTATGAATAAGAAGTATTTATTTATTGTTTCAAGTAAATTTCCCATTTAGGCATACCACCAAAATGCTTTTCTTATGCCTAAGTTATGCTTTGGCTAACGTAATGATAGGTAGTTGGACTCAAGTCCACATCAGAATTGTTTACTATATGTAATTTTACCTAAGGAAAATTTGAAAGTTTATTTAGATTAAAGGCTTAATTCTCTGACATTGAGGACAAATTAGGGGAATCTGGAAGGTTTGTACAATTTAGTAGATTGATAAAAGCTTCAGCTTACTTGGGGTGAATCACTTGTGTTGGAGATAGGTCTTTTCTATTCTTGTGATATTTGATATCATTAGGCCTTCTAGTAAAATGTTTTTGTCCAATTTTAAAATATTCTAACATTCTACTGCTTATGTTTAAGCAAAAATAGTTATCCTTGAGCTAGGTAGGTAGCCTACCATAGCCTACCATTTATCCCTTTTTTTCTTTTTCAGGTGAACAAAACAAGAAACATGAGCCAAGAAAAATATTAAATAGTATTGAAAATATTAATAGGCCATGTGTACAGGATCATAAAAAACCTCTCCCAGCTTTTTGCAGTTATATGATGAAGGTAAATGGGAAGAGTTTTACTTGAGATTGGATAAAAGTTATCATAAAATATTTGAAGAAAGTGACCCTGTTTCCAAAACACAGGTACAGTAAGAGATTACTATTTTTCTATTAACATTCAAGTAACTTAGTAGGCTTTATCCTTATACACGTAGGCCTATGTATGAGTGTAAAAACAGCTTGAGAATATTACAATAGGCCTACTGGCATGCATACAGTATTTCTCCAACCATTCATTTTTTGTTCTCCTAGAAAGGCTGCATAAATTATAGAGTTCAAATAGTAATAATGTCTAGCTTGTGTCATGAATTAGTTGCTGAAACTTAGAAATTTATTTTGAATAAGTTACAATTGGTTTCTAACACTTCATGTTTTTGTTTATTGAGTCCTTTGTATGGTTCACATACTGTGAGATGTAGATGATATATCATTTGAGAATAAATGAATTGTATTTCATGCTTACACTATTCTTCTCAAACTAGTTCTGTCAAGCTCTTACATAAAAATATAATTGTTAACTTTTATTATAATAACAATAACAATAATATTTGTTGAAAAACAACACGTTTAATTTCATTTCAAACACATTTTATTTTGCTTTCAGCTGTTAACCCTTAACTGCATGGTGGGTCACATCTGACCCAAACTACAAAATAGTGTATAAATCAAACAGAATTATTTTTCTGAAGTTGACAACATGCTGGGAAACTTCTGGCACAAGCACTGGATGGATCTACACAGTAATTTCTGTTCGTTATGTTGGTAGTTGTCGAAGAAATTCAGTCTGTTGGTCTCGTTTCCGAATTAAATGTGAACGGTCAGTCGCGATATTTTCGATCAAGTTAGTTGTGCTATTGTAATAAGTTTGATTTATTGAAAATATTTCTATTGAATCTCATATTCTTCAGATGTAATCAGATGCATCATACATATGTTTATAACATTTGTTTTTGTGAAATTTGAAGAAAACTGTTTGTGACACATGTGGTACAACATGGAGATGGCAGTTTGTCAACATGTGGCATGGAGGTTATGTTTTCGTATTGTAAATAGTAGCATAGATTGTTGATTTTAGGAGCTAAGACTTTTTCTATTCAGATTTATTATTATTATTATTTGCATAGTTATCGTGTATCATGGATTTAAAGCTCAATGATTTTGGTGATACTGAACAAATAAACTCTGAAAGATTAGTAGAAATATTGGATGAAATTCCTATTGAGAGTGAAGATTATTTCGATGCTGCGGATGATGAATGTGAGAATACTGTAATTTCAAATACCATCAGTAATGAAGTGATACCCTTATCTGTTGAAAATGTGAGTGATGAAGTGATAGATCTACCCATAGGCCTATCTGATGACAATGGAATATTTGAAGTGGATCTACCAATGATATACACTGATGATGTTTGCTCCCAACAAAATGGATTAGATCTAAGCCCAAGTAATTCTCAACGTAATAACAGCAATACTAAGAAAACATCTCTGTACAACAAATCTGTGAACAACAAAACTGTGAACAACAAATCTGTAAACTACAAATCCATGATAGGGAAGAAAAAAACATTATCTATGAATAGTGAAGACTACAAATTTCTAGGCAATAGTTTACTCTCAGATCTGCATTTCTTCCAGACACCTTATCAGTTTTTCAAATATTTTTTCACCGATGAATTGATAGATCACATAGTGGAACAGTCAAATCTTTTTGGTACATTGAAGAATTTGAATAGACCTTTTGTAGTGACCAAGGATGATATTCAAAAACTACTAGGCATTTGTATACTGGCTTCAGTTATACCAATCGGAAATCACAGATTGTATTGGAATGAAACAACTGGGAATCAACTGATCAGGGAAACTAAGTCCGTTAACAAATTTGAACAAATCAGAGCAAATCTTCATTTCAATGACAATTCTAAGCAAATCACAGATCCCAAGTGACAATTTTGATCGATTATTCAAAATCAGGCCAGTGATTGAGAGCCTTCGCAAACAATTTGTGTTAGTACCAATGGAGGAGAATTTGTCAATTGATGAACAGATTTGTGCATCAAAAGCCAGAAATTACATGAAAACATAAAACCCCCAAAAACCACATAAATGGGGTTACAGATTTTATGTGTTGTGTGGAGTTTCTGGATATGCATATGATTTTGAAATGCACTCTGGTACTACCACTGAGCCTAGAGATGGAGAACCAGATCTTGGAGCTAGTTCCAATATTGTCGTGAGACTCTGTAGGAACATTCCAAGAAATGTCAATCACAAAACATATTTTGACAATTATTATACGCCATTGGACTTCTATGTTTTCTCAAGAAAATTGGAATTCTCTGTTTAGGCACAGTCCGCAGAAACAGATTACCTGGCTGTAAAATGCCTCTTGACCAAGAAATAAGGAAAAAAGAACGAGGCTGGAATGAAGAATTTGTTTCAAATGTAGAGGGTGTTGAAATTTCAAATGTTGCTTGGATGGACAACAGACCAGTTATGCTCCTTTCAACATTTTTAGGAAGTGAGCCAACTGATCAGATTTCGCGGTATGACCGAAAATTGAAGAAGAGGATGAATATCAAGTGCCCGAATGTTGTGAAGAACTACAACAAACATATGGGAGGTGTGGACCTTATCGATAGTCATATAGGAAGGTATAGAATAATCCCATTTCGAAGCAAGAAATGGTATATGAGGATTTTCTATCATCTCCTTCATATTGCTGTCATTAATGCCTGGCTGATGTACAGATGGGTTGAAACTCAGAAGAATACAGGCTCTGTTCCTACAACAAAACTCATGAACATATGCCAATTCCGTATTGAGTTGGCGAAGACATTGTGCCAGATAGGCAATTCAACTGGAGTGAAAAGAGGCCGGCCAAGCAGTCAAGTCGAGCAGGACTTCAGGGAGAAGAAGAAAAAAGGACCAGCATCAGCAATCCCTCCAGTAGATGTGAGATTGGAAAATGTGGGTCATCTACCTGAGTGGAATGATACACGCCAAAGGTGTAAATTGCCAAACTGCACTTTGAAATCTTTCGTCAGCTGTACCAAATGTGGAATCAGTCTCTGCCTCAACAAGAACCAGAACTGCTTCATAAAATTTCACACTAATTAGCAATGATCTATAAACTTGCAAAAGAATATCATTTTTACATAGGTGTTGTCATATTGTTCAAGTATTTGTGTATAAATCCCAATTTTTCCCAGTTCCCAAATCCCAATTCCCAGAACAGCGGAGTGATGTTAAATCTTATCTAAACTCCGGTTATGATAGAAAAAAGATAAGTTTGATTTTTAAAGCCAGAGGTTCACTCTTCTATCTCAACTTTGCGCATGGAAGAGAGGAGAGACAGTGGTTATGTTCCTTGTGCAATTTGGCCGAGAAAGAGGACATGCTGCACTTTATGGGGGTTTGTCCGATATTGGCGGGTGTCCGAAGAACATGGCTTGGGAAATGTAGACTCTCCGAGGTTGATGTTATCGAATGGTTGAACGGGAAGAGTTGGGATAGATTGACAGCATTTCTGATAGCGGCTTTGAATTTGAGGAAGGATTTGATATTGGAATTGAATTATTAGGCTATGACCGACTCCTGGCAGACAACTTCAAAGGTTATGCCAGTCACCAACCTAGTAATATCAAATATAATTCAATTTATTATGTAATAAATTCTATTGTTGTATTGTATTGTTTACTATAATTTTGTCAATAAAGGTTGTTTTACTACTACTACTACTAAACTCACGGGCACGGCTCGAAGAATAACTTGTTAAGAAAAAGATTTCTTTTGAAAACCTTGCAGGATAAAATTGAAAACTGGCCGCAGATATTAGAGGGGTTTCTTTTCGCACAAAGGACTGTAAAACATCGTAGTACAGGGTATACTCCATTTTTTTTTTTGTTATATGGTCCAGAGCCCGTTTTACGTTTTACCAGAAGATATTAGGGTAGATAAAAATGGATTGGTTCTATTACACATAATTTTGATGTACCATAGACCATTGTCATTAAAATGCATAGTGGTTCTATGTACACTAGAACTAGGATCAGTTTATTTTATTATTTTAATGTAAAATGGCTCGATGGTCCATCGAACCACTTTTACTCAAATGTAAAACTATCAAAATCTGGACCTATGGTACATAGAACCTGTTAAAAAAATAAGTTCTATAATAATAGGTTCTATTACACATCAGTTCTATGTACCACAGACCGTCACTGGCATACTAAAGAAGACCGGGTTATGTACCATAGAACTGATGTGTATTCGACCCAGTACTATTTTGAATGCAAGATTGCAAGGTTCTATTACACATCAGTTCTATGTATCATAGACCCTCACTGGCATACTAAAGACGACCGGGTTATGTACCATAGAACTGATGTGTAATCGACCCAGTACTATTTTGAATGCAAGATTGCAAGGTTCTATTACACATCAGTTCTATGTACCATAGACCCTCACTGGCATACTAAAGACGACCGGGTTATGTACCATAGAACTGATGTGTATTCGACCCAGTACTATTTTGAATGCAAGATTGCAAGGTTTTATTACACATCAGTTCTATGTATCATAGAACCTCACTGGCATACTAAAGACGACCGGGTTATGTACCATAGAACTGATGTGTAATCGACCCAGTACTATTTTGAATGCAAGATTGCAAGGTTCTATTACACATCAGTTCTATGTACCATAGACCCTCACTGGCATACATAGACGACCGGGTTATGTACCATAGAACTGATGTGTAATCGACCCAGTACTATTTTGAATGCAAGATTGCAAGGTTCTATTACACATCAGTTCTATGTACCATAGACCCTCACTGGCATACTAAGACGACCGGGTTATGTACCATAGAACTGATGTGTAATCGACCCAGTACTATTTTGAATGCAAGATTGCAAGGTTCTATTACACATCAGTTCTATGTACCATAGACCCTCACTGGCATACTAAAGACGACCGGGTTATGTACCATAGAACTGATGTGTAATCGACCCAGTACTATTTTGAATGCAAGATTGCATGGTTCTATTACACATCAGTTCTATGTACCATAGACCCTCACTGGCATACTAAAGACGACCGGGTTATGTACCATAGAACTGATGTGTAATCGACCCAGTACTATTTTGAATGCAAGATTGCAAGGTTCTATTACACATCAGTTCTATGTACCATAGACCCTCACTGGCATACTAAAGACGACCGGTTATGTACCATAGAACTGATGTGTATTCGACCCAGTACTATTTTGAATGCAAGATTGCAAGGTTCTATTACACATCAGTTCTATGTACATAGACCCTCACTGGCATACTAAAGACGACCGGGTTATGTACCATAGAACTGATGTGTAATCGACCCAGTACTATTTTGAATGCAAGATTGCAAGGTTCTATTACACATCAGTTCTATGTACCATAGACCCTCACTGGCATACTAAAGACGACCGGGTTATGTACCATAGAACTGATGTGTAATCGACCCAGTACTATTTTGAATGCAAGATTGCAAGGTTCTATTACACATCAGTTCTATGTACCATAGACCCTCACTGGCATACATAGACGACCGGGTTATGTACCATAGAACTGATGTGTAATCGACCCAGTACTATTTTGAATGCAAGATTGCAAGTTCTATTACACATCAGTTCTATGTACCATAGACCCTCACTGGCATACTAAAGACGACCGGGTTATGTACCATAGAACTGATGTGTAATCGACCCAGTACTATTTTGAATGCAAGATTGCAAGGTCTATTACACATCAGTTCTATGTACCATAGACCTCACTGGCATACTAAAGACGACCGGGTTATGTACCATAGAACTGATGTGTAATCGACCCAGTACTATTTTGAATGCAAGATTGCAAGGTTCTATTACACATCAGTTCTATGTACCATAGACCCTCACTGGCATACTAAAGACGACCGGGTTATGTACCATAGAACTGATGTGTAATCGACCCAGTACTATTTTGAATGCAAGATTGCAAGGTTCTATTACACATCAGTTCTATGTACCATAGACCCTCACTGGCATACTAAAGACGACCGGGTTATGTACCATAGAACTGATGTGTAATCGACCCAGTACTATTTTGAATGCAAGATTGCAAGGTTCTATTACACATCAGTTCTATGTACCATAGACCCTCACTGGCATACTAAAGACGACCGGGTTATGTACCATAGAACTGATGTGTAATCGACCCAGTACTATTTTGAATGCAAGATTGCAAGGTTCTATTACACATCAGTTCTATGTACCATACTCCAGTTTATTTGAACTGATGTGCATTAGACCCGGTGAAGCGGGTCGTGGCTCTACCTCCCACTCTTTATCTCACTCACTCTTCGTCTATCTCTCTCTTTCTCTGTAACTTCCTCTCTGCCTGTATTCATTTCTTTCTTTCTTACAATCAAGCTCTCACTCTTTCTCTCTCTCCGGTCAATGTTAATGGTAAGGATATCTTGAATATCCTTTCCCAAGATAGCCTATTCATGTGTTCAAAACTTCGCCGGTTCATGTAGTAATAGGCTACATCAAAATCATATCACCTCTTATCCTCATGTCATTGTATAATTGTCTTTTATCTTTATGCTTATATTTATGTTCATATGTTCCACATTTACGGCGAAACGCAGCAATAGATTTTCATGGAATTTATCTGGTATGTTCTTTTTTGAATTTCGCGTCGATGTATGGACTATATAAGGTTTTTTGAAATTTTGTAGACCCTTAACTGCATAGCGATGCATACATGCATCATACCAGAAAAAGCATTGTATCAATATTCAGTTATATATATCCAGCTCTTACTGGCATGTTGAATCGTATCTGCATCATACTACTCTATTAGTTACTTGTTTTTTTAGTTGGTAGATGGCACCACAATCCATGAACAAAGAGATATAAAACTTGTCTCAGCATACGTAGCACCCAGGTAGTACCCTCACTTTCAAAAATTCATGTTTAATTTCTATCAAGGGAAAATTGTGGAAAAATATTCAATTTAATTAATACAGTTTTTTATTAATTATTAACTTGAAGAGACAATATTTCTGTTTGGAAGTATTGCATTGTTATAAAATCGGTATGATGCACATGTGCATCATCATGCATGACCATATTGATAATCACTCCCAGTAATGTGAGGTTATGTTATATTGTTAGTTGGAAGGTTGGTGATTTGAGAGTTGTGCGGTTTTATTTAGTTTATGAATGCATTATTTTTCAATATAAAATGGAATCGCAGATAGGTCGTTTTGTGGAAAATAATAAACATTTATCTGATGTTGATATTTTGGAGTTGATGAATGTGGACTTTGAAATTCCGGAAGACAGTGATGTGGAGTGAAGTGACAATGAAGATACTGTTTGTGAGGCAATAACAGTTTCTACAACTAAATTAAGAGAAAATGAAGGTAAGAGAGACAATTCACATGAAATAGATCCAGAACTTGAGGTTTTGCCTGAAATTTCAACCGAAAATGTCCCCAGTGTGTCAGGTAATGTGAATCCAGCTACTGGGCCTACCTGTCACACTAAACGTCCTCAAACCAGAATTAGGCCCAATTGGGAAAAAAGAACTTTGAACCTCCAAGTGACATAAATTTGTACAGCTGTAGAGACTTGAGTAAATTTAGCACATATACAACACCCTATGAACTTTTCTGTTATTTCTTTGACACTGAACTTTTGAATTTGATCATGGAGGAGACCCACAGGTATAGTGTGCAAATCAATCCTTTTATTCTTTCTGAATCAACTCTTCGTAAGTATTTGGGTATTTTGATCATGATGTCAATTGTAAAACTGGAAAACACACGATCGTACTGGCAACCTAAAATCAACTGGAAATCAAGTGATAATGTCGACAATGAGTGTAAATAATTTTCAAGTGCGACGATTTTTACATTTCAATGACAATTTGAAAATGATACCAAGGGGCCATGATGGTCATGACAGCTCCATTCACATTTGGAAATTTAAAACTTCTTCAGAGTGGTAAGCTAAGTAAATAAATTGTCATAAAACCTAAACATTTTTCTTCTTCTCTCTTCTGTCTTAAATTCTCTTTTCTGCCTTAAAATACCTATTGGTCGATTTATAGGTGGTGGTTTCCTCCCTACTGTTCACATGAAGTTTATATCACTATGAGATATATGTAATAATGGGAGTGCTCTGATGTGTCAATTGTCGAATATTGATGACTGTGTGAATGCGTGTAGGTATGTGTCTTATCTTTTTCATATGTTCCATTATTCAAACTCCTATTCACGGACAAGGGCTTTGCGGAAGCTCTTTTGTGAATAGTATTTTTGTTTGCATCGGTTCTCACATAAAATATTAAGGTTCATTTCCATCATCAGTTACATCATTCCAAAATGTTGATATGAGTTGTGTAGTCATAAGTTAATTTCTACTGTATTATTGATACATTATGATATAGTGCCAAATTAACCTTTCAGAAGTGCCTAGTATCTTTAAATTGTTAGTTATAGGTATCTGATGAGATGTTTTGTATTTTGTTGTATTGTTGATGTAAACAATAAAACTTGAAACTTGGTATTTCAGAATAATTCACCACCTACTGGATCTTAGTTGTATGAATGCCTGGACACTTTACCGGATGATGAACCCTGAAAGTACAATGTTTCTATCAAAGTTCAGAGAGATAGTTGCCGTTACTCTTTGCAAGATAGGAGAGAAAAATCCAAAGCGTGGCAGACCCAGTACATCCACAATTGAACAGGAGTTGGAAGCAAAAAGGATGAGGGGCCCAGCAGCTGCTGCTCCACCTAAAGATGTGCGAACTGATAAAATTGACCACTGGCCAGTTTGGGGTGATACAAGACTGCGATGCAAGTTTACAGATTGTTCTGGATACTCTTACCTGAAATGTGGCAAGTGCAATTTAAATTTGTGCTTAAATAAAGACCGCATTTTTTTTAAAAGTTTCCACTGCGATTAGGCTGGTGAATAGTAAGATAGTAGAAAGTAAAGTAAAGTGAAGAATAGTCTGGAGCTTCATTTTCCAAATTATCAAGGTAATTGTTCTACTTACACTAATATTATTAAACTCACAACTTGTATTCTTCAAATAAAGAAATTCTACAACTGCGCGTCAAAAAAGAATTAACATACTCAATTCTCTTCGTAGAACAGATTATTTCTGAGGGGAATCTACTTTTTCGCTCGCTAACCATCTGCGCATGCCCAGTGGATTTTCTTTACGCTCGCTAATCATTCGCGCATGCGCAGAAGAGTTTCTTTACGCTCGCTAATCAGCTGATGGTAAGCAGCTTCGCCAAAAGTAGGTCAGATCTTAACCTAAAAGGTCGGTTCGAAAACCTTCGAAAACCTAACCCGACCTATAAACTGTATTAGATTGCACTACTGTCGCATTACCGTGTACTGCAATCGTAAAGAGCCAAGTGTTTAGGTTATTGTCATTTCTAATGTTAAATATGGCAGTTGATTATTTTGATACTATTATTTCTATTTAGTTATAAGTTAGTAAATTCATTAGTCAGTTTGATTAATTTGATTAATTAGGTTCATTAATTAGTTTGAGTTTATTAAATTATTTATAATCATTATACTAGATTATAATAGTTATTTGTGCAACTAGTGCGCAAAGTGACAGTTTGTTGCACCGAAAGAAACGTTTACGCCTGAGCCGTAGGCGAGGGCGGAATGGTTTCTTGAGTGCAGCAGAGGAACTTTCCACACGTATTTCACATTACATTTTTCCTACAGTTACCATTGAATATGAAAAGTGGGTAATTATGGGTAAAATTGCCTGAAATGCATCAAATGTGTTTGAATGAAGGGGCGGCTGTGTGCTGTCATCCACTGTTCAGTTGTACAACATGTACTTGATATTATTATAACATGGACCTCACTATACCACAGTCACTGTTACCAACTTGATTCTTGTTTTCGTGCACTAATCCTCCATATAACCCACCAACTATTTTGCGTTGCCATGTTGCAAATCTGGAGTGCACAAATAACTATTCCCGCACTAGAGCGGAAAAGTGATTCTTTGCGTTCTGTAATCAGTGCAGCAATGGCCACTTTTCAACGTAACTGTAGGAAAAATATTATTATTACCTGTTAATTATAAAATACAAGTGAATTTGAATTAATTGCTTTTCAGGAAGGCTCCAGGTAATTGAAAAATCATCATATGATAATATGATTAGAGTACACAGAGAGATTGCAATCAACCGTCCAAAAGAGGATAAAATTACACGCGATGTTGAGAAGGCGATTCGTCGACTGCTCAACGGCGAGATCACCATCATCCATTTTCTGAGCGCAGTGGCTCATGGTGTTGACAACATTGTCAATAGGCCACTGCCTCAGGGTGCTGGGAATGAGTGGTTCCTGCTTGACATCGCAGGAGAGGAAGAAGTGATGTGAGAAGGTAAGAGTCAATCATATTGGTCGTCAGTCTAAAAGTTACATATTACTGGTACCTTAATTTTAGTATGTGGAAATTATCATTTATATTGGATCGACAGAGTAATTTTTAATTTCAAATGGGATCCCCAAAGAATCCTAATGTCATAATTATTATTCAAATATTTTGCTGTATCCATAATTTTTCAATCCAACAGTTCATGAGCGAGTTCTCCAACCCAGGGCGTCACTAGTACAGGGTTGGTAAAAATTATGGATACAGCTAAATATTTCTAAAAGAATAATTTGACAGTAGGTTTCATTGGGGATCCTATTTGAAATGAAAGATTACTCTGTCGCTTCAAAAACTTTGTACCCCATATGATTCCAAATGCATGTTTTTTTTAATGAGAAGTTGTTCATTGTGATACATGGTTTCAATACAGAGTTCCAAGAAAAAAGTGGATGGCGAAAACCGCACAATGATAACTCAGTTTGTTGATGTAAATTATATTGTATATTATCCAGCTGAAATCATGTGTCAGCACATGAGGGTCTGTCTGTGTGATAGCTCCCAAATCTTCACTCAGGCGCGGATCCAGGGGGGCGATCGCCCCCCCCCCACTTTCCAAGTGGTGTTTCAAAAACTATATTTACGACTGTAGTTGCAGAAAATAGTATCATGACCTTGGCATTTGAATGAACAAATCCAAAAATCTAATATTAACAAATAAAGCTCAAATGCTGTTTTCAATTAATAGTCCAGTCAATGAAATTAATGTTATAGAGGAAAAAGTTTGGGAGAAAATTTTTGACTCCTCAGTTCTGTTTAGGGTAGTAAGGAGCTAAACATATCAAAAGGCCCTCGAGAACTATATATTTTAAGAACATGACTGTTAACCTGAACATCGCTAAGCTCACTAAGCTCAAACCTCTCCTCTCCAAATTCATTCCAGCGAAAAATACTTCAAAGTGCAGGTTGAAGAATTGTAATTAAAAAACCAAACGTTGTCAAATTTTGAAATTCTGGATTTCAATGCCAAAACGTTACCATTCTCGTGTCGTGTATGGGATTGAAAGTGATATCAGTGCTCCCTGTGGAAATATTTGTAACTAAATCTCTACAAAACATCATAATGTTTCAAATCCAGTGTCACTCTATATGGCTATTGACAATGCCACAGCGTTTCAAGAGCCATAGATGTTTTTTTTAGGCATTCAACAACATTAACAAACCAACTATAACCAGTTACTAGGTAGCCTATAACCAGTCATAGCAAACAAACTTTGAAACGAATGTGATGTTATCACTTGAGTCACTTCCACTTATTTTTTAATAACATCAAATTAAATAATAGAAGTGAAATTAGAGGTGAAGCAAAATAACTGGCGGCCTGTTGTAAAAAATAATAATCCACAGTACTGATATGGGTTTATATATTTTTGTTAACAGGCAACTGGAGTGATCCGTGGTCTAGTGGATAGAGTGCTTGCGTAGCAGCATAGAGATCCAGGGTTCATACCCTCTCAATACCAAAAGTTTTTTAACCAGATCACTCCCGTGTTATCGGATGGGCACGTTAAACTGTCGGTCCCGGCTGAAGTATGACAGTCGTAAGGCCCATTGACGGCTTAAATTATATATTCAGGCGGTGGGACCTTCCTGCAAGGGACTCCCCACCAACAAAAGCCATACGAATTTACTAACAGGCAACTTGCAAATGTAAATTTGCCTGTCATAACATCACTCATCAGACCAATCTGGATTTGTTTGACCACTTCTATAAAATGACTGATTATAATTAACAGCAAAAGTTCCTTAGAGGATACATTCGTCCTACATTGATTGCAAGACGAAGACATGGAAAATATCAGGATGAATAACAAAGTCATAGACAACACACCTTCAAGAATAATTTCCATCCAATCAGATCATCTGAGCTTCAAATATGCAAGAAGACATCTATGAAACATTTTCTGTATCTCCAAGACGTATCCAGCTCTTATGGGGAAAGATTTTCTGAAAGATCGGGAGGCTCAAGAAAAGAAACAGTGAATGGAAGCCAAACGTTATAGGCCACATAAATTTGTTTCCATTTATTGAGAGTCATTACAGTCGATGCGACATCCAAACAAACGAATCTTAGCTTGTGATTTATGAGTTCCTAAGATGTATAGAGCATTCATTGATGTTCAACTAAATACTGTAATGTGAATCCAAAACCAGTTTCAAGACAGTATAACAAAATCCATTGCTTCGATTTGTGCGTAGAAACGCATCATATTCCTTCACGATATTCCATGCATGTTAAGTACAATGGCTTGGTTCAGTCTTTTGCTTCTCCTGAATAATTTGTTGTTTGGCACTTACAACGTTGTGGTTTGGCACTTACAACGTTGTGGTTTGGCGCCCTATTATTATAATATCAACTTATACGTTTCAAAATAGAAACATTGATTACAAGTGCCAGTTTCTCTGCCATTTGGAATAGCTGTATTGTGGAATTTCAAGTCTGTGGATTGTGGATTAGTCATATGTTTCATAATGTTAAAATTCAGCTGTTAACCAATCGCCGCGCCGTTATACGAATCGTTCGACGTGCCGCTCGCCGTTCTTTGAATCATTTTCCACGCCGTTCATCATTCTGAACTTTTTAGCCGAACTTATTCTGAACTTTGTTTACAATTCGCCGAGCATCCCGTTATGATTGTAACATTGATTGTCACGTGATTGTAACACGCACCGCGTATCACATTACTGGTTGATACTAATAAATTATAATTAAATAACGTTTTGACACAAATTGTGGAGGCATACTTTCCGATTCGTCACATCACATTACCTTAGTTGACTAAGGCGTTGCACCTTCCAGTCTGCTAGTGCTAACTGTTCGCGAGGCATTGGCATTTGATCATCTCATGATTCACCCTAGCACTTCCCATTACCCACGCACAAGCAAAAATCTCAAGTGGGCATCATCCGCAATTAAAAAAAATAAATAAATGACAAATGGAAATTAATTAACATAGGTGTCGCTCTCTTTGTGAGTTTATTTCTACTGTACTGGTGAATTAATTAAAACAAATAAGAGAATAGAATTCACAGAATCTATTCCAGTAACTTACGGTTGGTTAGTGATATTAATTAAAAACAAATGTTTATAATATTAAATGAAATAATCCATTATTTGGATGAATTGACATGGTTCTGAGTTCTTGGTCAAGAATATTTTTATAATGAAATTTATCAATTCATCAGAAGTTATTTAATTTGAATTAAAAATGTACCAGTTCCTATCAATTTATTCATGACAATGAATTGTTCAAATTATAAATTTATTAAAATAAGAAAAGACCTACTTCTATTTTTATGTTTGCGGACGTGTTCGCATATTTTCCACTTGTGATATTTGATAGCCAATGATAACGATAGCCAAATTGAACAGCGTGATGCGCGGCGAATTGTAAACAAGGGCTCTGATTGGCTAAAAAGTTCAGAATGATGAACGGCGTGGAAAATGATTCAAAGAACGGCGAGCGGCACGTCGAACGATTCGTATAACGGCGCGGCGATTGGTTAACAGCTGAATTTTAACATTATGAAACATATCCACAGACTTAAAATTCCACAATACAGCTATTCCAAATTGCAGAGAAACTGGCACTTCATGTCAAAAAAGTTATACAACTCCTCACAAGACAAGTTAAAATTTCTCACATTCACTCAATTTGAAAATAAAATACAATATGTCTCAATTAAGGTTTGTACACTGTGATTGATTTATTTTTAATTAATTGGGTCCCATTTCAATTAATTTCAATTCAAAAAATTTGAATTCAATTTTAATTCAAAAAATTTCAATTAATTGGGTCTCATACATTGAGAAACTTGTGATATGTTTTATATGACTAGTTAATTTCATGTTTATATTTATTAAGTCTGGATAATGGTGATTTGAAAAGAATGTAATTTGAAAAAGTCGATGTTTTTTTGTAAATATTGAATGACTGATAAAATTATATTATATTCTTCACTGCACGGCGCGATACGCGGTTCCTTGCGCTGTCTGAGATTCGATTCGGTTCGGTATGAGCGGACATACTTTTAAGGTTCATCCACAGTATGCCGAATGAGGTCGGCGATCGACTCGATCGAACAACACTCTTGAACAAGTGTGGACATGTCGCCCGGCTTTGTCGAATCATGACGGCCCAAACCGAATTCAACCCGAATCAAGTCGGTATACGGATCAAGCAAGTCAAATCGACATCAGCAGTGTGGACGTGTTGAACCGGGTTGCACAACATTTCACAATGTTGTTTCAATAGTTGTTTTATTTAAAATTATTTCAAGTTTATAATATCATATTAATATAGGCTATCCATCATATTATGATGGATTGGAGTGACGACCAACCAATTTCGTTTATTGAAATGTATCGTGAAAGGAGTTTCTTGTGGGACCCAATTAATTCACAATACAAAAATAGGAACAAAAGGCACGATGGACTAACTAACGGAAATCGATGTATCTTTTGGCATTGAGAAATGTGATGTGGAGAAAAAGATCAAAAATTTGCAAAGGCAGTTTTCCAGAGAACCAAATAAGGAGAAAGAATCTTTAATAACTAGGATAAATACACCGATAGACGATAAATACACTAGCAAAAATGGTTTGCATACAAGTCTTCCTTTCTTGGCGGATAAGAACACGCCAAAAAAAACTCAGGATATAGAGGAAAGATACACTTGAAAATAAAAATGTCGCTATGACATGTATCAGCTTGGACTGAACGCGGTTTTAGATTGTACAAATCCATTCGATTCCCGAGAACTGAAATCCTCTGCGAAAAATGACTTCTCATCAATTAGCAAAGGTCTTGATAATAGTTATCTTCAGGTAAATCTGTCACACATAGATCTCTTAGCTTCTTATAGATTTTTTTCTTCCATAAATTTCTCACGATAAAAATTTACACATAAAATTCAACTACAACTAGAGTCTTATTAAGTCCTAATATTCTAGATGCTTATAAAACAAGATCTAAATCATAAATAAATAGTATGTTAACATAGTCACTCATGGCAACCGTATGAAAGTAATAAACACGTGACTTACTATATTATGACATTTTCTCACTATATTACAGAGATTATTATATTGATAGGTAATAAGAAAGTTAGAATAGGCAATGAGCAAGAAAGCGATTATAGCCTACTGATATAGAACAGGAAAAGTGGATCCTATGGTCACCGCAGTAAAAGGAAGAAAACCATAAGCTGAATATGCAATGAACTTTCTTTTCTCAATGACTTTTAAAGTAAACTAGGAAGCTGAACCATTCATCATTAAAGTTGACCTTCTTATTACATATTTTAATCGTCTATGATTGAATATTGTTAGTGTATGTTGTTCCCCTTACTTAACTCCAATGATGGCTGGAATTGTTCACCTTTCTCTTTCTCAGTTCTTGCTTTGCTTTATATTAGCCTATAATTTGGTATATTCCTTTGAATCTTTCTCTGAAGTTAATATAGTAATTGTGATAAAATTGATAAGAAGTATATTATAAGTTGGGGGTTTCAACGATATTTGTTTATTGATCAGTTTATTTGAAAAATGTAGTATTGGGACTTTATAAATCAGACTCTAGTGATCTTGTAGTTGAATTTTCTGTGTAAATTTATTAAAAATAATTTTCTCACATTAAGATTTCGCCAACTTGCGTCCTGGAAGACAGTCAGTTTTAAATTTTATGCAGAGTTTAGGTATTCTCACGGAAATGTATTTCCATCAGCAATGAAAAATACATTAGTATTTGAGAATATTTTAAACTTGCATTTACCTGTTTTCACAGAATTATACTCAGACTCTACATGGAACAGTTGGTGGAGAGGGAACACAATTTGCGTGGAAAAATCAGTTTCAATCAAGCCGCGGCCGGGATCACATTAAAATTCATAAATAGCCTCAGGCATCGAAGGCCCAAGTTTAATGTGTTAAATTTCTTGAAATATATCATTTTCCGACGTTAATCATTTTATTATTAATAGTGAAGTGAATGTTTATTGATAATACAGAGTGATCGAAAAGTGGCGAACATCAATAAGCATTCTTTATAGAGATCTGATACATCTGGGGCAGTTAATATATCTACTTAATAGTGCTTAATTTTATTATTCGCTGGTCTTCAGCTTAATAACATTTCATTCTATATTTAAAACATTGTATTCATACATTTGCTCTATAATTCTGTATTTTCTATTCGTTACTATAATCTTTCAATATAGTCTGAGATTCTTGTGGGAAAGTTATTTTTGCCAGGTCCCTAATTTATGGGAGGGGAACTGGAACTAAATTTAACTGAAATTCGGGGGAGAGGGAGATGTTTCATTAGGCTTGGGTGCTCCCCTGACCAAATGAATCGATCCTCTCCATGGAAGATATAAAAACAAACTTTAGTTCAATGCGATGCCATTCTGCGACTCACTGTCAACACACAAGGTTTTCTTGTTGGCAATGCAGGAAAACTATTTAATTGCAGTCTTACAAATAAATAAAATATTCATAAATCAAATCTTATTTCACTATAATAATGTGATTATAATATTATGATTAATATTGTGAGTCTTATTCTATGTAACCATAATGAATGTACTAACTTTGGTCAGCTAGCACGGGACTCACGGATGGCATGAAGATGGAAGACGAGGAGAAGGTGCGCAGAAGGAAATGCCCAGTAGTAGCTCTTGGGTGGCAGGAGGTATGCATGCTTGTGCGCATTATCTTCGATAGGCTGCTTCGCATGTCCAGTGAGCTCATTTCCTGCAACATCAGCCATATCCATCACGAACAAAAATAGAATTGAATAGAATAGGATAGAAAAGCTGTGTAGACATTTTTGGCCGTAATAAAACAATAACTTGAACTTAATGAAATGTCACCCAGTGTTATAAAGAACATTTACATTTCATTTTTTATGCAGCTCAAAAATATAATACAGAGTCTTTCTAGAAGACCGAATCATTTTCAAAAATTGGTATTTATTAAAGTAAGAATGCAAAATGGACAACCTTTATACCAAAGGAAAGAGAAAGTTTCAAAGTTTTTTTAATACCTTACAAGAGTTCAATATGGTTTCCGGCTGCTGCACGATCTGCGGAACCGTATCACTGCTGCCGTGCACTCAATAACACCAGATACGCTTTCTCGCGTGTGGGACGAGTTTGGCTACCGTGTAGATGTTTGCATTGCAGCAGCCGGAGGCCACATTGGACACTTGTAAGGTATTAAAGAAAAAATTGAAACTTTCTCTTTCCATAGGTATAAAGGTTGTCCTTATTGCATTTTTACTTCAATAAATACCTACTTTTGACCGAAGCGAAGCTGAGGTATTAGTTTCGACTCGATCGGCTTTTGTCTGTTTGTTTGTACCGCAGTTATTGTCCGATTTGGATGAAATTTGGTATGCAAGTTCTTTGAAACAAGGTGCAGAAACGTATGTGTAACAATTTTTGTTAAGACCTCCGGTTTTTTTGTAATATTTAAAAAACAGTAGAATAACCTCAAAAGTTACTTTTCCGTATCTTTGAAGATACAGCAACTCATGTTCCTACTTTTTCGCAACAACTGTTACCAGGGCATGGTGTCCAAGGCGGTTAGAGCGTAGATTATCACACCGTGGGACCCAGGTTCAAATCTTGTTCCGACCAGATTTTTTTGCAGATTCTACTAATTGTTTATTCTAATAATATATCATTATAAAATTATCATTATGACTATATAGACTAATTAAATTGAATCATCTTATTATTACTAAATTGATTTATCAAATGAATTGGATAAATTATTTTTAAAAAATCTTTAATATCAATATATAAATAACTATTATTATCTATGTTACAGATAACTCGACTATTTTATTTGTTTTCATGATCATAAAAATTAATCAACTACCTAATAAGTCATCAACTATTTCAGTTGTAGAAAATATTTAACATCATAAACGTAGAAAATATTTAACATCATAAACATTTCTTTAATCTCCAACTTCTTTTATTCATAACTATCACTTATTATTTTAGTTATTTTTTAACCGAATTTTCAGTATATCAGGTACAATAATTATTGTATTGTATGCATTTTTGTGTCGCTCTAAAGTGTCAAGTCTTTTGTTTTCCTTTTGGTATGAGATCGGATACCGATTTGTGAGCATTAACATTCTGCATAGGCATAACAAGCCATAACATTGAATCCACTTTTCATGAAAAACATTATTAGCAACCTCCTGTCATTGTCACTAACAAACCCATCTTATTTAGAATCATTTTCCATCTCACCATCGTCTGTGAGACGATTCATCATCTAAATTGCCTACTGCATATTCCATTTTTCCGTCAGTTGACTGATTTCTTATAAGTAATTATTAGAAAAGTTGTAATATATGTTTATATTGTGAATATGGAGATGATATGAAGTTATCTCCTCGATAAGTCCGTTGTCCTTGCAAACAGTGTCTCTAGCACTTTCAATGGAGAAAATAATAGATGACATGGCTAAATCTTCACAATATACTGTACTTACTGTACTGGCCCTTCTCATTAGATTGAGAGTTGTACTCATGAGCGAGGTCTACTGTTCGCAGAACTACTAGTTTAAAATGGGACAATCATTTAGAAAGACCCTGTACAATGAGATGAACAAGACATACGTAATAAGGCTTATAATGCTGAATTATACAGAGTGAGTCGTATGTATGGGAACCCTTCAATAAATTTGAGACTGTTCTGGCTATAATATTGTAACTTTCAGGATAAGTTATTGGTCAAATACTCTACCTTTTGACTTACAACTGAATTTCAACCCCTCATAAGGGGGTGATGACTAAGGGGTTGTAAATCGAATATTTTAAATGTAAACACCCATTGTGTGGTACATCATTTTAAATGCCTTTCTAGAACAAGAAAGATGACATCGATAAAAATGTTCTATGATACTTGTATCCAAAATGGCGGCTAATTGAATTTTTTAGTTTTTAAGGAAATGAGGTGTTGTAACTCAAATATTTGAAATGTTAACACCCATTGTGTGGTACATAATTTTTAAGGCCTTTTTAGAACAAGAGAGCTGACATCAATAAAAATGTTTTATATTTTCATCCAAAATGACGGCTGATTGAACTTTATCAATTATTTCTTTATAAACTAGAACTTCAATCAGCCGCCATTTAGATAAAAGTATCATAGAACATTTTTATTAATGTCATCTTTCTTGTTCTAAAAAGGCCTTCAAAATGATGTACCACACAATAGGTGTTTACATTCAAAATATTCCAGTTAGAACCCCTAAGTCGCCCCCTTATGAGGGGTTGAAATTCAGTTGTACGTCAAAAGGTAGAGTATTTGACCAATAACTTATCCTGGAAGTTACAGTATTATATCTACAACAGTCTAAAATTTATTGAGGGGTCCCCATACATATGAGTCACTCTGTATAATGCAAATCAATTTATAATGCCAATAAACGTTTGCAGGAAAATCAGACGGAGAAGAAAGAAGTTGTACATGAATTAAAAATTAACTATAATATGAAGAAGTAAAAATATATATAAGAAACATTTTACAATTTAATTCAATGGAAAACATATTTGATAATAATTCATGAATCTAATATCTGCTGACTATGACCGTTCTGCATGAATGATAAAACTGTTTTTCTGAAAAATGAAACATGTCAACCTCATTTGCAACAACATTGAATACTCGAGGCAAACGGTCCAAGGGAGAGAAAGAGTGGTTGAATGGCATACCATGATCGACTCATCGACAAAATAACATAAATGAAGATTATCATGTTCTTCTTAAGGTGTCCATCCGGTTGGGATGTTGGCGACCATAAGTGCAATGTTGACTTTGTTGGTTGCGATGCGAAACAGCTCTGCGGATGATTTGTCATACCACTGCCTCATGTTTATCAGCCATGATGTTCTTCTTCTTCATCGGCCTCATTTGCTGTTAATTTTGCCTTGAAGTATTTGCTGCAGCAGTGCGTATCTCTTCTCATTCCAAATAATGTAACCTAAGTATTGTAACTTGCGACTTTTTACAGTGTTCATGATTTCTGTTTCCTTATTCATGCGACGCAGGACCACTACATTAGTGAACTTGTCTTTCCAAGAGATTAACAACATCCTCCTGTACAGCCACATTTCAAACGCCTCCAGCCTCTAAGAAAGTTCTTGTGTGACTGTCATTGATCTACAGCTAAGTATTACCTTGATGCCTTCAAAAAATCTCCACAAAAAATCAATTTCACTTTTCATTACGAACGGCTTATTATGATAAGACTGCTAGAAGTATTCGAAGTAATAAAAGATTATTATTATCATTATCAAGATAAATTCTGATGAGCGAATCATTATTCAAGTCCAGATTGTCGTTGATTATGTTTGTGGCTGTATTGAAAAACAATATATTATGAGAAAGATAAGATCATTAGATGAAATGAGTAATCATTATTAATCAATTGATAAAGTAGTTTTAACTTTATAATTATTCGTTTACATCCTATTTTAATATATTTTCTACTAGAGTGTAAGCACACGGAGAGTGGCCAGCGTACCAAGATATACTGTATAATATATGGATATCTATATTATCTATAACCTCCTAAGACCGCTGTGATCTCTGACCGCTCTCTGTGTGCAGCTGTGCACACGTCCGTATTCATTCTTGTGAACTCGAAGATTTAGTGATTTTAAACATCATTATTCCAGGAAACTCTCAAAATGTAGTCTACCATGTACATCTATCTAATGTACCTACATCTACTACGCTTTAAATTCACTCTTTATAGGTTTTCTCAGTGTTCAATAATAATTTTCAAAAAGGAATTTCTAGATATCAGATCTGACTAGAAAATATTTTATGATTATGAAAATTGCAACAAGCAATTCATATACCTTACCTGCAGTCATACATTCTGATGAGATCTCCCGAATTTCAAACGGAATTCATGCAGAGTGGAGGTTTAATAATCTTGAAAATCACTAGGTTGTCAATACCGGCTTCAACCTTTTTATGAGTGTCTGAGCATTTACGATCACTAGTTGTAATCATAGACTGATCTGGATCGTGTGTCTCAATGCTCATTATTTGTAAGTCATTGTTAACTGGAAAAAAGAGGAAAATGTGGTCTCCATTAAAGTGATTTTACGTTAGGAAATACGAATAAAATTAAGTTAAATAATAATGTATGAAAATGGACGAATAATAAGGTAACGTGAATTATAATAAATAAGTAATGCTACGACCGGCACCGCACAAAACCTACGGCGGTATAAACTGGGTTTAGTTCATTTGCGGTCGCATGTTTCTCATAAAAAAGTGTAGGCAGAAGTCAGTGCTGCCAACTCTCTCTTTATCCTTCAGTTGATCAACAGTTCATCAGTTGAAACAAAGCTCAGATGGACCCTTGTGTGATTTTTTAGGTTACACATCAAAATAGATATATTATCACAGATGCTATATAAGATATTTAGTATCATAAAAGAAAAATTAGAGGGAAGAGCCAATGTACCTTCAGACCGCAGTGTTCGTACGGCTCGCAGGTCAACCTCCCTTGTTCTGGTTATAAACACCATACCCCATTGACAAATTGCGGTCGCATCCCGCAACCGTAGTGTACAAGCTGAGCCATAATGAAGCAGGCGCTTTAATAAACTAACTATAATAGGCAAGTAACTATCAAGGCCTAATAACAATCAAGGCATTAATTAGAATGTGCTTGATCATATTCGCTTGCTTCTTGCGCTGTAAAAAATGCAAATGCCATCATGTGTAGAATAACTTAGTATGACTGGTCATGCTACGAAAATTCGAAAAATAAATAGTATAACAGGGAAAAATCTCTACATTCTGTGAAATTAGAATTTGTTCAAATAGACTACTATAAAGATAAAGTTAGAATCGGTTTCCCGCAGGATCTATCAAGATTGAGTTGATTGAATACAAATTTTAGGATGGAGTCAGATGTACCCAATGAATGAAAATGTATAACGGCAGGAACTAATCTGATGAATTGAAGGATAAAAAACCAAATATTATATGAGGGAAGATCCTCTGCTTGAGGAATTAGAGTTAGTTGAAGCCAGGAAGGAATTAAATGCAAGTGAAAAATGTTTAAATGTAGTAGGCTACATAATCTAAATCTAAAACATCATTCAGTCAATGATCAATAAATCCTAATCAAATATGAAATATGAGAAGAAATTTACGTAAAGATGTGTCGGCTATAGCATAACGTACAGTTTGGAGATCATCACTTATTTATCATGTGAAAGTAGTTTGATAACATGGATGGAATTTACTGTATAAATTAGCATAAAACTGGTGGGGAGTATAAATACTTGTTCTAGAGGGGCGAAAGGTACCTAGTCCTCCTACTACTCCTTCTCCTGAGAGAAAGAACAGGATGCCAGGTGGTATCAACGATTTGAGGATTTTTAATTTGTTATAAAATTAGACTGCTTCAAGTCTGCACATCATACAACAAAATTCAAATAATTTGCATGCCCTGCCAACTGATTACCTCCTCCCCATCAAGGAAAAAGTGACTTAGCAAGTCCGGTCAGTTTCTCTCTTGCTCAGGCTCCTCGCTATGGCAGCATGCCGTTGTAGTTCTGTAGTTTAACTGAAAAACAATGGGAATTGAATGATTACTTATATAGAATTATCAATATTTTTTATCGTTTAAAAGCTTATTTCTTGCTCTGATCATTTTGAATAAAATATTATTCTGTAATTGCAACAAAACTAAATGTGTTTAGTAGATAAGTTTGAATCCAAGGATTTCATCCATTATACATTTAAAGATATCAACCATCGATTATATACTGAAAACTATTTTTGCCAGTAAATGAATTCATCTTCTATTTCTATTGATAAGCTTCAATGTAGGCCTGTCTCACTTCCTAGCATAAAATAAACCCGATTGATCGAAAAAAGTCTGAATGCTCAGTGTTTTCATTTTTATGAGTGATACCACCTACATCCATTTATAAACAATTTTGTTTCGCATGAGCCTTACCTTTCATTCCATGTATTCAATTAATTCAAGCAGTAAATTTTATGTGATTGGTATCTTGTCATGTAATAATAAAAACCCATCATTTGATTTTATTAAAGTCATAGTACATAAATTTAATACATTAACTAAGTAATAAATAGTAAAAGGTCTGATTATAAAGTAACGGGATTGGTACTCAACCAAAACAAGTTATCATGTCCCAAATGATAGCGAACAGTTGTGTAGTGTGAAGCCTTATTCTTTTTCGAATGAGACGTCTCACATGTTTGAAGACAAATTAGTTTGGTTGTGACCTCAAATTGTTAGTATCATAAACAATTTGTTTTTAGTGTAAGTTTAGCATAGAAGACTTTCACGCTCGACTCGCCTCCTCAACTCAAAAATGGGAAGAAATATTGGAAAAGTTGGTCCCCTTACCGTACCTAATCTGATACTATTTCACGATTGATTAACAATTCGTTCAATTTCTAAAATGGTCAAAGAATGTGTTTGGCTAATTTGGAACATACAATTTGGCAAATTTCAACATACAAAAAGTGTATATTTTGCACAAACTTTCCTGCATGTTGAAATTTGTATTTTAAATTGGCTATTTTATAGCACAGTTTGCATATTTAAAAATTACCAATATCAATGGTAATGTTTATAGTGGAGACTTGCATAATATTTATTTTAGAAAGATAAGTAATTGGATAAAATACCTTGTGGATTTCTGTATCTATAGCTGTTGAAGTTGGTTCCACTCTCTTTTTTGTGATGTTGCCCGCTGCGGTGATTCTTGCGGCCCAATTGGATTAGGATTGGTTTGGAAAAGGTCCTTGCCTGTGGGGACCCTTGAGCCCTGGGCACCAATCATGGCCCTTGAGTGGAGACGTTTTGGCGTTTGGGCGGTAAGGGCCCTGCCGTAGCGGCCTTATGATTCGACCCCTTTATTTTGGCCAGATCTGTGATTTTTCAAGAACCCTTCACTTTGGTCATATGAGTTCCCTTTGGGATCGCCTACCTTCGCTCCCTGTTTAGTTTGATATTATTTGCTTGCTTCATGGTATGTTTGTAGAATAACCTCGTCTGAGGTTGGACGACAATAGCGGTAGGACAATTAAATGGTGATATATGGGCGCTCTGGAGTGGTGGGCTCTCATGAGGAAGCTGGGGTGAGGGTCCATGATGAGGGAGCTGGGGTAGTCGATGTCTGTGTTTGATATGTGCCAATTCTAACTTAGTAGCAGCCTATGATATTCTAGATCATCGGTTTCTGGATCTGTGACAGTTATAGATTCAGGAGAAAGTGATATAATTAGAACACCGGTGGAATAAATTTGAGGGTTCTGTGCCAAGATGTAGGTTGGGGAGCTAGTGATATAACTAGATGACCAGTAGATAGAGTTGAAGCTCCAGGACCTGTGGCTGTAGATTCAGGAACGAGTGATATTACTAGAGCATCGGTAGATGAAGTTGAGGCTTCTGGGCCTGAGGCAGTTGTAGATTCAGTAGGAGCATCAGCTAGTGGGATTACTAGAGCAGTTGAAGTTGAGGCTTGTAGAGTCAGTAATGAGGCCTGAAAAAAAAATCCATTGAAATTATATTGCACCAATACTTTGTTGAAAAGAATAAAGAATTATTTTCATTGGAAAAATATATGAATATATTGTTACTGAGACATTGGCCCATATGAATAAAACCAGAGCAAATGCTCATGAGCAAAAGCATTGAGCATAAGGTTTTGCTCATGAGTAAAAGGTAGAAGCAAAAGCATTTGCTCATTTTGATATGAATAAGCTTTACCTTATACTCTTACCTTATGCTCCTGAACTCTGGAGCAAATGATCAAGTATTTTAAAGATTTTTCATCAGCTGATTCACTTTTGTAGCCTTACTTTGTTTTTATAGCTCACGGAAGCGCTAAATATACAAGTAGGGTGCACCGCTTGTGTTTGCGTCGTCTGCTCTGTTTTCTATTTATGAATAGAGTTTTAGGTTAGTTGAGTTTAGAATTTTGAAATAATAGCGTGAAAAAATGTCATCTCTATAATAATCTTCAGCATATTCTTATAATATCAATGGCCTTTTTATAATCATCTACACTCTCATCTTCTTAAATGCCTATTTCCTATTTTGTGATTGCTATCTTTTTTAACAGGTAGCTTTTGTATTTATTCTTTTGTAGGAATAATGGTGATATATATCATGGTTGAATCTAAAAAGAGTTTTATAGTTCTCAACTATTGGTTGTGATCGTATATGGTATAGTTTCCTCTTCCTCATACGAATTAGAGTGAGCCATTTTACTATGAGCAAAAGGTGATAAGCTGCTCTAGACTAGACTCACCTTTTTTGAAGCATTTGCTTCAAAAGTTGAGCAAATGCTCTAGTTTATTCATACAATTTTGAGCAAAAGCTTTTACTTTTGAGCAAATGCTCAAACTATTTTTTTGATGAGCATGAGCAAAAGGTTTTGCTCACGTTTATTCATAGAAAATGAAGCAAATGCTCAAACTATTTTTTTGATGAGCATGAGCAAAAGGTTTTGCTCACGTTTATTCATAGAAAATGAAGCAAATGCTCCATATTTTAAGAAGTATGAGCAAATGCTCAACTTTATTCATATGGCCCATTGTGAGAATACATTTTTGTATTTTTATTGGAATTATAATGAATTATAGTTGTATGCAAGTTATATAGCTAATTACTTATATAGTCAGCACTCCTCATTCCATTATTGTTGATGTAGCATAGTTGTAGTGGAAGGTAACATTGTATTTAGTAGTCAGTTCCAAGCTAGCGGACATAGCGGACGGAGCTCTATCGCGAGATATAAAATTATTGTAATATGTGGTTAACAAATAAATTCATTTTTTAAAAAGACTATTTGATTAATCGCAATCTTAACTGGCACAGTCGGTAGGACACTTCAAAAACGAGAATTTGGTTTTTCGGTTTTAACCGTTAATGAAGTTAATGAACCGTTCATGAACTTACGAAAAAGTTGTATCAGTCACCTAACATCGGGACTTAAATAAGTGAACAATCATCAAAATAACTTCGTATCAAATTGAATAAGTTGGTGAACTATTATATTATTAAAATTTGTGAGTGTTATTTGCAAAATTATATTCCTACTCAGTCACCTAATATCGGGACAAGTGTGAAAAATTATAAAATAAGTGAACAGTATAGTAAAGTTTAACAATACCGTATTTCATCTACAAATTGAATCAAGAAAAAGCAACAGACTTTCAACTTCTAAGGACTACCACGGACTTCAACTTCTAATGACTACTACAGACTTCAACTTCTAAGGACTACTACGGACTTCAACTTCTAAGGACTTCCACCTTTGGAGACTTTCAACCCGGTACTGTGACAAGATGAACTCGATTTTAGTATTGTGAGTAACAAACTTTTGTGATTTACAAACTTGTATAATATTAATTTTACTTACTATTTTTGTATTTCTTTTTCTTGTAATTTTATCTATAACTAAGGGCCATGAATTCCAACAATGATAAAGCAACCTAACCCCAAACTGTACCTACCCTTAAGAAAGAATTCTTGGACATGATCCCTGATTATTCAGGAGAACCTACTATGCTAAATCGTTTTATTTCAATTTGTGACAAACTTGTAGCAAAATTTTACGTAACTGCCAATCCAGATGATTTCCAAAACGAATACTTGTATTCTACTATTCTTGCCCGTATTAAAAGCCCAGCTCTTGACATTGTTACTAGTTCTAACACTTATGCATGGCCTGACGTAAGAAAAGTTTTGATCAATAGTTACATGGACAAGAGAGATTGCTTTACTCTCAATCTTGAAATGGCTGAACTAAAACAAGAATCAGGTGAATCACCCTTTTCATTCTATGAACGAATCCAAAAACTTCTGAATTTACAGATCTCGTATTTCTGAAACAAACAACCTACAATATCAGAAGTCATGTGTCAGTATGTAAATGGATTAGCACTTAGAGTATTGCTAAGAGGATTAAGAGAGCCTCTCGGGTCTCTCATGAGAACCAACAATCCCAGTTCGTTGGACAGTGCTCTAAACATGCTATCCAACGACTTCCAGTTCAAATTTGGTTTCTTTCAAGACCACTCTAATTTGAAAAAGCCTAACATTCAAATCCAACACAAAAGTAATCCCAGCTATCAAATACAAAACTATCCTCAGAGACAACAGTTCTATCACACTCAAAATCAGAAAGTTCAATTCTTTCAAAACAAATATCAACACTTCCAAAATCAACACATGAACAGACCTCAACAACATTTTCAAAACAATCAACCCAAACCACAGTATTTCAACACAAATCAGCCAAGAGCTCAAAATCCAAACTACAACCAACCAAGACCCCAAAATTCGTATCAACCAACGCCAATGAGCATTTCCTCAATCAACAATCGTCCCCAAAAAAGACCAAGACTGTTTCAAATGACAGGTCGACCAATTGACGAAATGCAAAATGATGAGTTTGATAATAATTTCGAGGTAAACGCTCAGAAAGAATTATCAGACGAATTCAAACAGCTCTCCGTTGAAAACGAAAATGAAACGTATTTCCAGCCAACCGAACAAACCGAATCAGAGTGTTTTTAGAGGATACGAGCCTCGAAAGAAATTTTCAATTATGAACTTACAAGATGACAAAAATGAACTTCCCTACTTCATTGACCCTAAAACAAGATTTAGAGTTCTAATCGATACAGGAAGCACTAGGTCATTCGTGAAGAACTTCATAGGTATGGAATGTTACAAAGAAAACTTGATAGAAGACAGCGCATGGTATTTAACAAGAGAAATACAGTACAAAGATTTCTTTATTAGGAAAATCGAAACAAACGTTCTATCTTTTTGATTTTCATTAAAACTTTGACCTTCTTCTCGGACTTGACAATATGAAAAAACTTAAAATAAATTTGGATTTCATTAATGACAGTATTGATTTTAATGGAATGAAACTACCTATTTATTATTTCAACGCTGAAGAAAATGATTCAAAAGTGAAGTCAACGAACCCTACCAAAAATCAAATGACACAAATAAAATCATTTCTGATACAAGCTAGAACTCAATCCATTATAGAAATTCCAATTGAAAATATGAATGAAGGTGAAGCTATAGTATCATACAAAAACATTTCCGAACAAAATCGATCTATCAAAAATTAGAACCAATCATATGAATGCCGATGAAGAGCAAGCTATTTTACAGGTGATTAAAGATTACTCAGATATATTTCACGTTGATGGAAATCCTTTGACTTTCACAAATGAAATAAAGCATATCATAAGAACCACCGACGAAATCCCGGTCTATACAAGAAGTTATCGCTACCCTGAAATCTATAGAACTGAAGTAAATCGACAGATTGATGAAATGTTGGAACAAAAAATAATTCAACCCTCCAATTCATCTTGGAATTCACCAATATGGGTCATTCCAAAGAAACAAGATGCTTCTGGTAAAAAGAAATTTCGAGTTGTAATTGACTATCGCGGTTTGAATTCTAAGACTATAGACGATAAATTCCCACTTCCTAATATAACAGATATTCTAGACAAATTAGGAAGAGCACAGTACTTCACTACCCTAGACTTATTCTCTGGCTTCCATCAGATAGAAATGGATCCTAGCAGTATTGAAAAAACTGCATTCTCTACAGACACGGGTCATTACGAATTTTTACGAATGCACTTCGGTCTCAAAAACGGTCCACCCACTTTCCAAAAAGCTATGAATAGCTATTTGTGTATTTTTCCAAATGAAGAAAACATAAGAATTGACAAGCAAGCAGAAACGATAACAAAATCTGTAAAAGGAGTTTATTTAATCAATAGCAACAACAATACATATTATTATAATGGTAAAATACCTAATCATTTGTCTGGATCAAAATATCGACCTAAGTTATTGAACCTAGACAACGTTATCAATAGTATGAATGAAGACCAAGAACCAGAATTCACAATTAATTTAGAACATCTTAATTTTAATCCGATTGCTGTTAACAAGTACACCCCCATAAGGGAAGAAAGTATTTTCACTACTGATATGATAAACCATATGTTTTCGTTGTCATTGATTCATTCATAAATATCAAATGTTGTTGATCCGTTACTAGTAGAAAGTCATGTTCAATTTTATTTGATTAAAGCTCTACAAATGAAGAGTTTACTTATTTCAATTTAATCAAATAAAATGCCGACACAGAAAAAGACAAAAACGATTGAAAACCGTAACTACGAAGAAGATAAGATGGAATCACATATTGACAAGTTTCTCAAGCCAAAGGAATTATCTATCGACCCAGATTCGCCTACGGCAGAGAGAGAGTGGAAACATTGGAAAAAGACGTTCGAAAATTTCTTAGAAGGAACAACAACCAAAGACAAAATGAAAATATTGGTAAACTTCTTATCACCTGCTTTGTACGAAATTGTGGAAAGCTATACTTCATATGAAGAAACTATATCCATGTTGGAAGATATGTTCGTTAAACCAAAGAACGAAATTTATGCACGATACTGCCTTGCTAATGCAAAACAACAAATAGGTGAGTCCATTGATCACTACTATTCTGAACTAAAAAGATTAAGCTTATCATGTAACTTCACTAGAGTGTCAGCCGAAGAAAACAAAAACGAGCATATTAGAGATGCTCTTGTTTCAGGGTTATGTTCTATTGAAATTAAAGAGAAACTTTTTCAACAAGGAGATTTGAGTCTACAAGAAACCGTTTCCCAAGCACGTGTTCTTGAATCCGCAAAAACATATGCCGACTCCTTTAAAAGTACTTGTTATACAAACTCTGTTGAAGAAAATAAAAACATAAGCTTGAGTGAATCTTTCTCAGATGTTAATGCTGTAACCCAAAATCGACAGGCAATTGTAGAGAAATCCGCTCAATGCCAACGTTGCGGATATAAAAAACACTCAAATTCTCAAGAATGTCCTGCAATAGGAAAGACTTGTCATAAATGTTCCCGAATTGGACACTTTTCCCATGTGTGTAAAAGTAAAACGCTCAAAGAAAAACTAACTACGTCAACTATTACTGCAGCTGGTATAGCCAGTAATCTTTCTAAAGCTACAATTATTGTTTCGGTGAATGGAATAAATACACCAGCTCTTATTGATACCGGAAGTGTTGCCAGTTTTATTGATGAAAAATTTGCAAAAACAAATAAATTTAAAACTGCATCAGATTCTTGTTTTATAAGATTTGCATCTGTTCAACATAACACCGCTACAAAAGCATGTGTTTATAGCAATATTGTGTACAAAGGAAATGAATACAACAATATTAAACTCTTGGTATTAAAAGAATGCTGTTGCAATGTGATACTTGGTCACGATTTTTTGATGAATCACTCTACAATAAGTTTAGCATTCAATGGTAATAAACAGCCTCTTGTAATAGATAATAATTCTACAACCACACCACCCTTGAAAGATTGCCTCTTGGTGGAGGCCATGATAAAACCATGTTCCCTTTTCAATGACTTGACTCCCGATTGCCACCCAATAACTACCCGATCCAGAAGACACCCACAAGATGACTATGAATTCATGAAGAATGAGGTCAATCGCCTCCTTACAGAAGGAATAATTGAGGAAAGCCAGTCCAGTTGGCGTGCCCAGCCTTTCATTGTAACCAATGGACAGAAGAAACGAATGGTCATAGACTATGATAAATGATCTTCCTCTCACAATCAACAGCAAGACTGTGTTGTATGCTGATGACACCACTTTTCTTAATTCTCATTCAGATGTACACACTTTACATAACATGACAGCCGATACCTTGGCGGAGGCTTCCAAGTGGTTTACAGCGAATGGCTTTAAACTAAACGAGGATAAAACTCAGCTTATGACATTTGGTCTCAGGGACTATACACACAACAATAACAATAGTTTAAAGTTTTTGGGCCTAATGTTTGATTACAGGTTGACCTGGGAACCCCACATAAATTTCGTTTCTGCTAGGTTATCTAGGGTTATCTATCTGTTAAGGCAGTTGAAGAATCTTGTACCGGAAAAATACCTCAGAAACTCATATTTTGCTTTTTTCCAAAGCATAATTTCATACGGAATTTTAGTATATGGAAACAGCTGTCACATCAATAAGGTCTTGCTTTTGCAGAAAAAGGCTATTGTCATTTGCGGTTCAGATCAAGAAGAACATGACAGAAATCTTAAGAAATTTCAACAAGTAATTGAATTGTATGGCTTGACTATAAATGGAGAAAAATGTAAATTTTCAAAAAAATCATTGAAGTTCCTTGGGTATGAGATAAAACATGGAGAAATTAAACCTGACCCAGAACGCCTTGCACCACTCATGAACTTTCCACCCCCAAGAAATGCTAAAGAAATGAAACGACTCATGGGATTACTGGCTCATTACTCCCGATGGATTAAAAACTTTTCTCAAAAGATTCACCCCCTTGTCCACATACAGAAATTCCCTCTATCTCAAGATCAGATGGAAACTTTGGAATTGTTGAAAAATGAAATTGCTTCCGCGGTACTGCTCTTTGTTGATGAAAATGTACCATTCATAATTGAGACAGATGCATCAGATTTTGCAATTGGTGCAACATTAACACAAAATTCTCGACCAGTAGCCTTTTTCTCACGAACTTTGTCCCAAAGTGAAACCAGGCATTCAGCTGTTGAGAAAGAAGCCTATGCCATTGTGGAGTCTATAAGAAAATGGAGACACTATTTACTACGAAAACAATTCACTTTGATCACTGACCAAAAATCAGTCACATTCATGTTTGGCACTCAACACAATAGAAGAATAAAAAATGAAAAGATACAAAGGTGGCGCCTAGAATTATCTGAATACAAATTCAACATAGTCTACAGACCTGGAAAAGAAAATGCACCAGCTGATGCACTCTCTCGTATATGTATTACAGCTGGTTGTTCAACATTGAACTCAGCTTTGGCAAAATACCATAATGAACTTTGTCACCCTGGTGTAACTGGTTTCTACCACTGGCTCAGAATGAAAAATCTCCCCTATACTGTAGATGATGTAAGGAAAATTTGCTCCAATTGTGCAATTTGCTCTGAAATAAAACCACAGTATATGAAGACAAAAGGAAATCTCATAAAGGCAACAAAACCTTTTGAACGAATTAATATGGACTTCAAAGGACCCGTACAATCAAAAACAAGAAATAAATACCTACTGGTGATGGTTGATGAGTACTCAAGATTCCCTTTTGTATTTCCTTGTCCAGACATGACTGCGAGAACAGTCATAAATTGCCTGTCTCATTAATATCAATTTTTGGCCTCCCAAGCTATATTCACACAGACAGAGGAACATCCTTCATGTCAACTGAGTTGAAGAGCTTTCTTGGCACATGAGATCCTCAACAAATGGACATTCACTACCATCTTGGCTAATGAGCCCAGGACCAGTTTGGCTGAAGAAAATGAACCGAAATTCAAAGCAAGATTCATCAGTAGAAGAAGTTGAATTGATGGAGGCAAACCCAGAGTATGCTCACATTCGTCGCCCTGATGGACAAGAGTCCACTGTGTCGCTCCGTCATCTTGCCCCTAAGATAACACGAAAATCTAGCCGGGTAGAATGATATGATAAACCATATGTTTTCGTTGTCATTGATTCATTCATAAATATCAAATGTTGTTGATCCGTTACTAGTAGAAAGTCATGTTCAATTTTATTTGATTAAAGCTCTACAAATGAAGAGTTTACTTATTTCAACTACAAACATAAGTTTTTGGACAATTATTTTGTATGTAATTTTTATTCTAATGTCAATTGTTCTATTGTATCGTTATCTAAGTAGAAAAGTTTCACCCAATGTAAACATTGTTAACAACCCTACCCCCGAAGTTCTTTTTAGGGATGGAGGAGTTATATAGCTAATTACTTATATAGTCAGCACTCCTCATTCCATTATTGTTGATGTAGCATAGTTGTAGTGGAAGGTAACATTGTATTTAGTAGTCAGTTCCAAGCTAGCGGACATAGCGGACGGAGCTCTATCGCGAGATATAAAATTATTGTAGTATGTGGTTAACAAATAAATTCATTTTTTAAAAAGACTATTTGATTAATCGCAATCTTAACTTGCATGGATAGCAATCTAATATTGCTCAACATTTAATGACTGCTAACAAAGTGACAACTAAGTGATATAGGCAACTGACTTCGAAAGCAGCCGTATTATTAATTAAATAATGATCCAATATGATACAAAAGATGTAACATCATAATTATAATCCAGTCAAAAAAGAAATGAAATAGGGATGGTCTTGCCAAATATATTATGATTCTAGTTTTTAATATCTTGTTTGAATATATAAAAGGAGCCAAAACCATTTTTGTGACACGAAATTTCCTTGTGCTAAATACCCGAAAAACCTCGCATTTTTTGTTCCTTTTCATTGATTTCTGTCAAACCCAGCAATCGGACAGAAAAGATCACTCCTGTTCATCTTTTAGATAATACAACACTCCATCCTCAATGAGTACAGAGTTACAATTTTTCAAATATGTGCCAAATTTAAGGAAAAATTGAAAATTTGATGAATATCAGTTTTTAATCAACAATATCTTCTGATTGTCACTCTAAATGTCCAAATTCCTCTGGGCGTAATCATTTCCCCTAAAGCCTCAAACCAATTAGGCTAGTCTTTTCTATCTAAAATAAATTTTGAGATTTCTATCCAAAATAGATTTTGAGATTTCTATCTAAAATAGATTTATAGACACGCGATAAATGTTACACACTTACATTAGTAAAGTTTACAAGAACAGAAACTTGAATCTACTATACCAATCTAGACCCTTCTTCAAGTTATTAATGTTGATCATGTTTGACTTTTGGATTCAACTTGAATCTTGAAGGAACAATCCAACATACAAATGGGAAAATGAGATAAAAGCAGTTGTATGCCAATGTAGAATGTATAGAAACAAATAGCTTAAAAAATATGATGCAGATGAACAAGAAAACTTTGAGAATGATAGGATTTTTACTTCGGTACCAGTTTACAATGGACGCTACAGGTATTTAAAAAGATATATACTTACTCTATTCCTTATAAAACTTATGGATTTGATTATGTGATGATATTTTGTTCAACTTGAAACAACAATTTTTTCTTTGCATTTCAAATATATTAATATAAATTCTAAAACGTTAACGTTCTTCACTCAAGGTTATGCATGGTTATGTTTATGTTTTCTCCCATATCATTACAAAACCGATTGGATGTGGTTGCCTAAATCAAAATCATAAAAAGTTAGGAAAATTTAAATTATAAATTCAGTAAAACCATGCTGTATGTAATTATGGTATTATGGTTGTTCTTTATGAAGAAAAAGAAATTGTAGTTTTCATTTTAATCAACAAAGTTTGTTTAAAACTCTTCAACCAAGTTATTTCAAAATGGATTGTGTAGGATGAAGAGTGAGATATTTGGAAAGCACGAGGTTCAAAGGTGAGGGAGTTTTAGATTTTATTTTAAAACACAATATTTTTAAAAGTGTTACAACGTGTCAAATGTGTGAGGAACAGTGTAATTTTGCCAAAAAGTGAAATAGGCCTACTTGTGATCAAATAGAAGTGACCATACCTAGATTTGGTGTGAAAAAGGCCGACTTCCCTGGCTGACTGGTTGAATTCCAGTTTAAGAGAAGATATGACGATTGTGAGGAGCGCAATCAGTGCATCCACTATTTCTTTGAGGCGGCGGTAAGTAGTATGTCCCCACGCACTAGTAAGGTTTGGTGAAATTAGTTTTTCCTTTTGCATTAGAGTTTTGAGTATTAAACAGTGAATTGACAGTTGTCACAGAAGATTTTTCGAAGTGTTTAAAAGAACAAATAGTGAGCTTTATGAATTGGCCGAGGCTATGTAGCCTAATAGTTAAAAACTTATTTTTCATGCAATTTATGTTGGTGACTAAACTTTGAATAGACTAAGGCCAGGTTTCACAAAAATCGGTTAAATTGTAACCGTGATTAATTTCACGAGAACCAATCAGATAAAGTATTTTTGATGAGACGGCTTCTCCGATTGGTTCTCGTAGAATTAATCACGATTAAAATTTTTTGCAACCGGCACTATGTGTCTTTTGACTAGCCTACTGAAATGTTAGCACCAGCAGTGTTGACTAATCAATGTTTTTCAAATTATTGAATTGTGTTAGTATTACGTACCGTACTCAAATATTGTTTTATCGTAATTTTATTGAAATCTTGAAAAATTTGTGACGAATGTAATGCTTCTGATGACCTCAAAATTGGCTACAATATTGCAACGTACATAATAATACATTATTATCAATTTCTAACCTGTACGATCCCACCTTCGGAAGCCAAAGTCTCCAATCAATAAATTACTTATCCTATTTTACCATGTGAAGAGTACCTTAGGTAATGAATTCCGGAAAATAACTACTAGATTTCGAGTCTGAATAATTCATAGTAATAGTGTTTGATGTGATTCATTATTCATAATAGATCAAGTTAATTCTCATGATCAACTATAATGCTATGAATGTGCATGCTGTAGAATGCACATTGTAGAGCTTCTCAGTATCATTCAGATGCTAGCCTACAATTATTTAGATTTTTACCTTTAGATACCATATTATTTCACAATATAACAATGCAACTTACAGCTAAATACCAAGAAAATGCAAAAAACTCATGCCCAGATTAGTCACATGATTAGTCACTTTACAGTTCACATGGCCGAAAAAGAAACAACGAATTTCAAAAGTTGCAACTGCTACCACAGAATAGGTACAGAATGGAAACTTGTAATCAAATGCCTATATAACCAATGCTTTTTACATGACGCAAATACTAGACACGTCACGTGACCTTAGGAAGTTCCAATCCTGGTCTTCTGATTGGCTCGTGACAGTGAACGAGATCAATTGATCCGGATCATTAACGTGATCCGAACCTACCTACCATCAATACTATTACAATGGGGCGCTTCCTAACAAGATGGCGGATTTTTTCGTCAGGGTATTAGCCAAGTTTCCATACTGTATGTATACTGTGCTGCAACCACGCGCGTCTTGCTGTAGGAATGTTTGTCTTCAGGGATACTTTCGAGTCGCTGACTCGGGCTCGGGTGATCCAGAGCCAAACAAGGTGGCGGCAGACTAGTGATCCCAAGCAGCTTCTCTTTGTCTCAGAAACAGAGTAATGGCCAGCAACAGTCACAGTTATAACATAGTTATTCAAAAGTATTCTTTGAGTATCTATAGTGAGGTCCACGTTATAATGGTAGTGTACGATTTGCAATGGTGTTGCTATCCTTGTCTATCGTCCAACAAATGTGAAAGAGTTAGGGGTTAGTTTTTATTTAGGTTATATTTAATAATGTTTTATTAGGATAGGTTAGGTTTTTGCTTTGAAATTGCAATATGCTAGAAGGGGCTAGGGTCTAGGTAGAGTTATGTTTTTTGATGTTTCAAAGGTAAAAGGATAGGTTAGGGGGTTAGGATTTTGCTTTGAACCACAAGTTTGTGAACATGTTCATGAAATGAACCACATGTTTGTGAACGTGTTCATGAAATGAACCACATGTTTATGTTTTGTTCTAAAGATGACGATAAATCTAAATTATTAAATGTGAAACGGTTAGAGGTTAGGTTTTATTTAGGTTATATTTAATAATGTGTTATTAGGATAGTTTCGGTTTTTGCTTTGAAATTGCAATATGCTAGAAGGGGCTAGGGTGGAGTTGGAGTTATGTTTTTTAATGTTTCAAATGTGAAAGGATAGTTTAGGGGGTTAGGATTTTGCTTTGAAATCTAAATTATTAAATGTGAAGGGGTTAGGGGTTACCTTTTTTTGGATTATATTTAATAATGTTCCATAAGGTTAGGTTAGGTTCTTGCTTTAAAATTGCAATATGCTAGAAAGGGCTAGGGTCCAGGTAGAATTATGCTTTTTGATATTTCAAAGGTGGAAAGATAGGTTAGGATTTTGCTTTGAAATTGCAATATGCTGGAAGGGATTAGAGGTTTTTCAAAAAGTTATGTTTATTGATGTTTTGAATGTAAAAGGGGAGGTTGAGGGTTCGGTTTTGGTTTTGAAATGACAATATGCTGACTTAGTTATAGTGTTTTTTAACATCAGTTAAATAACAACTGTTATATTTTATTAATTATATTTTTCAAAAGTACTCTTTCTTTTATTAAATAAAATGATAATATATTGATTATTATATTGAATTTAATGATAAATCATCATTGGATAATAATATCTTCATCAAATAGAATGACGATTGGCTCCAGTTACAGTGCTCGGTTACCATCATCACAAAGAACGTTACATTCAAAGATCTGACTGAATGGGACGGGAAAAACCCGTTGCTAACGCATGCGCGATACGGTGCTGTCTGAGTCAGAGAGTGGTTTATGGTTCACACTGGTCGAGTAGAGTGGGCGAGCTATAGATCGCTATAGATCTATACAACTGTCTGAGAGTTTGTGTGATACCATGGAACGACAATCAGACATCGACCGGTCGATGCTGTTTGGCGCGTACTTTTGAATACTCGGATGGCGCGAATATTTGAATAAAACACACACACACTGGTGTGTAAAGCGGAGTATGCGCATGCGGTGGTAACGTATTTGTTGGAGCAGTTCCGGTCACTATGATAAGAAACTGTTACTGAGCTGTGACTGGCATTCAATGTAACTGCAACTAATTCGCCAATGCACGAAAACACAACATAACCGCTTCATATCGAAATCAAAACTTGTATAGTCTCTCAAATGATTAAAGTCGGAAATTACTTTCATTAATCCATTGGACCCTGGAAACACTGCTGGGTTTTCAAGTTTAATGTATCAAATTTGTAAAACTCTACACTGGAACTTTTTATGCTTCTTCAATTTCTGTTGATGACTATGATGCAATTGTTGTTGCTCAATATTTTCCACTTATTTTTTTGTTTACATTGTTTGAAGCCTGATAATTGAGAATCTAAAATCAAACTTTGTATAGATGGGGCAGAGCTCCTGAAATTTTTACAGATATGGGACTCGTGGCAGTTGATAGAGCTTATCAATGAATATTTTAAGTATAAATTTGATCAAAATCGTTGGAGCCGTTTTCGAGAAAATCGCCACAAACCCTGTTTTTGGCAACATTTTAGCCGCCATCTTGAATTGCATTCGACACACACACACACAGACCAAAACCACCCAAAAACCACTTTTTTGGACTCAGGGGACCTTGAAACGTATAGAAATTTAGAAATTGGGTTACCTTTATTTTTTTTGGGAAGCAGTACTTCTCTTACCTATGGTAATAGGGCAAGGAAAGTAAAAAAAAAAACAAAAAACAGAGTTACCACACTGTAGAATAAGGCTCCAGTGTAATAGAAGTCCTACATGTGGAAAATGTTTTATTTTGTTGATAGGCTATTACCAATCATAAAATGTACAAGATCATTTTGATTATTAGCACTTTACATATTGTCATAATATTCATAAAACAACATTCTCGAAGAAAAAATCAACACAGTCAATGTGAAAATAAGCCTACTACAAAATTACTACTGAACAAATTCCTGGAAGGAATACAAAAACAATTGCACTAGATAGGCATAGACCTTCAAATTAGCTTTACATTTTCTCATATGTAAATTACTATGGAATTTAAATTACTGGGCAACATATGATAACATGAATTTTCTCAATTTTTTCTCCGAACTTAAATAATACACTCTTCAATCTGTCTTGAATGGGAAAGATTGTGGACTGGTGATGGAGATTGTGATTGTCACTCATTAAAAAACGTGAAAGAAACCAAATATTTAGGAGTCTTTGTGGACTCTAATCTTAAATGGAATGCACATATAAATAACATGTGTAAGAAAATAAAACACATAATTCACAAATTCCATAGATTGAATGAGCTAAATGACCCAACTATAATAAAGATGGCTTATTCAGCATATGCCCAGTCCATATTGCAAGTATGGGGTGGAGCATTGGACATCCATTTTAATAAAATCTCTCTAATTCAAAGATATATTTTAAAAGCTGCACTTGGAAGACCAAGACGATATCCCAGCCATAGCCTTTTTGCAGAGTTCCCAGTTTTAAGTGAGACAACTTTACATGAAAAACTTAATTCTAGCCGTTCATAAGTATGAAAATCTCTTTGAAACTAACATTCCATCATATAATTTCCGTTCATCATCTCATTACCGCATTCCTAGAACAAATTTAACAGTATGCCGCAGGCAGTTCATATACATGAGTAATAGATTGGTGGATGTTTTGCCAGACCAATTAATTTCAGATAGATTTAATAAATCAGCCATTAAAAATATAGAGAGATGGATCAGAAGTAACAATGTTTTTTGCCTCATGTACGGTTAGAATCTATTTTATTAAAAAAAACTTTTTTCTTTGATACTATTTTCACTAAGTTACATTTTTTCAGATATTATATTACTACAATTATTATTATTTAACTTATTTATTTATTATTACTACCATTCAAATAAAATGTTTAATTATCTTTTATGTTTATGTTAAATTAAATGAAATCTTTTGGTAGATACTTGTTGCTAGCACACAAACTTAGGTTTTGCTGGCAACACCAATTAAATTTTAAGTTAAAATTTTATTTTTACTCTTTATAAGTATGAAGTATTTGTTTTATTCATTATTGTTATCTTAATAATTGGCAAATAAATGATTTTGATTTTTTTTTTTTACTTCTACTGCTGAATGTTCCTCTGCAGTTTTCAAATGGACATAAAATTGCTCCTTCTTTTACAGGCCTATTAATTTTGTGAACATTCTGTAGATGCCGCTGTAGATTATATATAATTAGTGGACAATTGTTTTTTACATAAACTACAATTGGTCTGGCCAGAGAATTCGAACTGTAGCGCCAAAATGCCAGACTGCAGTTCTGCCAATAGTAGGCTTGTGTTTGCGCCAGCGCAGACCGTCCTTCTGCTTTGGCCTTGTCGTCCTAGTTTTCAGTCTGTCTTGTCTCGTCCCCATTGTTGTGCAAGACCGAATTCGTATTTTGTCATGTAATTTTGATCGGAAATTTCTTGTAAATAATTGTTTGAGTGTCGTGTGTGTGAATTATGAATATAACAGCGTAAATAGTGTTGAATTGAATTAATTTGAATCAGATTTGAATTTATAAAGAATCCAGTTTGAGCTTTGTTCGGAACACAGTGCATGGCCTGCAAGTTGAACGTGAAAAGACAGCCCGGAAGCCAGAACCTGTCTTATTCCCAGATTTCATCCCACCCTGAACCTGATCAAAACACCTAATAAAGGCTTCGAAGGGCAAGTAGTCAAGATTGGATTAAATCTGGTGAGTTTTTGCTCTTTTTTATTGTTCATTAATGCAGAGTTTAACTGTACAAATAACCTGGCTCAAATTGAAGATTAAATTTTGCCCCTTGTTTGTATTTGATTATTTGAATAGTAAATTACAGTCCTCTGGTAGCTCTAGCCTGAGCTTTGTTCAGAACATTTCTTGATCCTGCCAGGCCGAGATGAATTTAAATTTGTAATTTATTGATTAATTCACACACATTGGATTTAAGCAGTTTCATATTTGTCCAATGTTGGCATGTTGAGAATGGTCTGATCTATGCTCAACTTAAGTTTGTTGTAGCCTTGTTCTAGAGCAAGGTTTCTTGTCAATTTGTATTTGTCTGAAATTAAATTTATTTCAGTTAAAATTGTAATTTCCTGAAACTAGGCAAATTGTGCTCTTTTTCTCAGGAATTTGTTTGTTTGTTGGAATTTGTATTGTCCATTTTTTTATACATGTTAGTGAAGGTTAATCACCAGCATGATTTTGTTTGTTCAATTCAACAAGTTATCGTTTGTTTGTGAGTTGTTGGAAGAACATTATCTAATCATATAGTTTTGTCTTCAGCAGTAACTTATCTTGTGAATTGATAATCAAAGTTTAACTTTGATAACTTACTAGTTGTGATTCTCCCTTTCATCTAGTTTTTGAACTCATTCATGTTTTATTGTCTGTTGTTTATATTGTCGGGGCTGAATTGTTTTGTGTATGAGTTCAAGATGGAGGAAAAAACACAGAAACAAATCAGGATGCATCACGCTAAACTGGAACAATTGTATGGCAGATTGCAAAGAATTTATGAACTATCTAAAAATGTCTCTGATCCAAAAGTTGCTGAGCAATTTCAATCTTGTATCCTCGTGTGTCTCAGACCATTTCGGATTATGAAAAGACAGAATTAGTGTTTAATGAGTTGGAACTTGAGTTGAATAAAGATCATGTTGTAGCATTCAACGACTCACACCTAGATCTGTTTCAGTATATTGAAGTAGCGGCTAACACTCTCAAACAGAAAGAGGCGACTGATGCTATTGCTCAATCTTCGGCAGCTACAGCAGCTAGTGCACAGCCGGTCGTGTCCGAGTTGGTACTGCCTAAAATCGACCTTCTGAAATTTGATGGGAACCAGACTCTATGGTCGGTGTTTTATGAACTATTTAAGGCATTGGTACATGACAACAAGAGTTTGAACGATCAGCAGAAGGTCCAATATCTTGTAAGTAGACTTACTGGACAAGCAGCAAATATTTGTCGTCATTTGCCACCATTGGCTAACAATTATCAAATAATTTGGCAGGCATTATTGACCCGCTATAACGAGCCACGGGCGCAAGTCGATGCCTATTTCAAACAAATTTTTGAATTTCGTCCAATAAAATCAGAATCAAAGGCAGGTTGTATTGCGATTTTGGATGGGTTTTGCAGTTCAATCAATGCAGTGAAGAGATTGCGACTCACTGATTTGTCAGACTCGATATTCCTCTATCATGGCTTGAGATTGCTGGATCCAAGTTCTCATAGAAATTTTGAATCGGCAATCCGTGACAAGGCTATGCCAACTTATACTGATTATGTCAAATTCATTGAAAAGCAAATTAAGACTCTTCCTTCTGATGAGAAACAGACTGAATCGTTTAATATGAGGCACAAAAAGGATAATAAATCAAAGGTGTTTGTGGTTCAATCTAATGATTCATCTAAGGATGCATCTAGTAAAAATCCAAATTGTCTGAAGTGCTCAAAACCGGGTCATCGGTTAGTAAATTGTGCAAGTTTCTTGAAAATGACTCCTTGGGATCGTTATTGTTTGATTAAAGGAAAGTTTTGTTGTTTTCGTTGTCTTGATGTGGATCAAATGAGTAGAGATTGTCGTAGTAAAACTCAGTGTGCTCAATGTTGAGAATCTCATCATTCTTTATTGCACTTTTCCAGATCAAGTTCCAATGAAGGTGTTGCATCCTCGTCGAACTCCAAGGCAGGTGGCACATCACCTATTAGTTGTTGTTCTACATCCAACGATGTAGAAAATTCGACCGTTGTGTTGTCGACTGTCACTGCACATGTTCGAGATTGTAATGATCAGCTTTGTGATGTTCGTTTCTTGGTTGACACCGGGAGTCAGTGTCATTTTGTTACAGCCAAATTGTGTCAGCGTTTGAGACTAACATTCCAGCCCATGAAAACCATTGTTTGTGGATTTGGTGGTGGTACTAGTGAAGTTCGAGGTCGTACTTGTGTGTCGATTCAGTCGAAGTTGGATCCTACCATCAAGTTTTCGATGGATGCCACAGTGGTAGATAAAATCATCGACAAGTTGCCTTCTTGTGAAATCGACAGATCCAAACTTCATCATCTTGAAAATCTCACACTGGCTGACAACAAATTCTACCTTCCTAGTAGAATAGATGGCATCATTGGTGCGGAGTTAGTTCCTCACTTGCTACATGGGAGTCCTAGTACAGGTGAATCGCACGAATTGATGACTGTTAATAGTGTCTTTGGTCACATTCTGATGGGAAGAGCGCCGATTCTCACTTCAACAACGAATGTGTCGAATTGTTTTACAGCCATCTGTAGTCCATTCGTTAGTAGTCCATCGTTGGATAGTTTTGTGGAACGTTTTTGGGAGTTGGAATCGTGCCCTGCACCAAGCTGTCAACTGAAACCGGAAGAGTTGGAGTGTGAGGTAAATTTTTGGAAGTCTGTACATCGTGTGAATTCTGGTCGTTTTGTTGTTGCCTTGTCATTTGCGGAGCCGCCCAGCAGCTTGAGAGATTCGTATGCTGTCACCGAACGCAGACTGCTGACTTTGGAGAGACGACTAGAGCTTGACAGCAATACTCGTATTTCATATCATGGAATATTGACCGATTACCTACGTAAGGTCACATGTCATTTGTAGCAGATCAGACAGACCGAGGTGGTTACTACATACCACATCATGCCATTGTGAAAGCAAGCAGCACTACCACGCCCATCCGAATTGTATTTGATGCTGGTTCCAGAACATCATCTGGTTTGTCATTGAACCAGGTTCTTCATGCTGGTCCCAAATTGCAGACTGACATTTTTGTTTTGTTAGTTAATTTTTGTTTGTTCCCAATCGCACTAACTGCCGACATTGAACAAATGTTTTGACAGATATTAGTGGAGGATTCCTGCCATCGTTATCAGCGTGTATTGTGGAGATTTTTGCCGGAGGATCCAATCGAAATTTATCAGCTCAATTGTGTTGTTTTTGGTGTTTCAAGCTCTCCATATTTGGCGCTTCACACCATCCACCAGCTTGTAGAGGAGGATGGAAATCGTTTTCCAGCAGCCAAGGCGAGAATACCAAGAGACATGTTCATGGACGACTTAGTCACATCTGTCGCCACAGAGTCAGAGGCCGCGGAGCTGTATCGTCAGTCCAAGCAGCTGTTTGAGGGAGGAGGTTTCTCGCTCACAAAGTGAACTTCAAATTCACCATCAATGTTGGAGAAATTCTCGGAGGAAGAGAAATCGTTTTCGTACAAGGATTTCGAAGCAGACAACTCCTTGCAATCTTGGGATTGAATTGGCAACCTAGTACTGATCTGTTTCAGTTTTCAGTCAAGAGTGGTGAGGTCGTCGCTACTAAGCGTTCTATTCTGTCAGTGATGGCTCGTATCTATGATCCACTTGGTCTCTTGTCACCGTTTACATTATTTCTGAAATGTCTTGTCCAGAAACTGTGGAAATTAGGAGTGGATTGGGACGAGAAGCCGCCTGAGTCTATCTGCACTCTTTGGGAGAATTGTCAAAAAGAGTTGCCTCTATTGTTGAAATTTGCTGTTCCACGTCACGTTGGTTTGTTTCAGGATTCTCACATCAGTTTGATTGGTTTTTGTGACACATCATTGTCTGGTTATGGTGCAGTTATCTATGTGAAGTCGCAGAAGGAGAGTGAGGAGCCAAGAGTTGTATTATTGTGTTCAAAGTCCAAGGTAGCAGTATCTAAAGTTGTTTCAATACCTCGTTTGGAGTTGTGTGCAGCACTCTTGTTGGCAGAACTTATGAATTCAGTAGTCACTATTATTAGTGAACGTTGTCATGTGTCTCGTATTGTCGCACTCTCTGATTCTACAGTCACCTTGTGTTGGATTAATGCTCCATCCGCGAAATGGCAAACTTTTGTTGGTAATCGCGTCGCAAAAATACAGGATTCTTGTATACAGGAGTGGATGCATGTTGCCGGAATTGAAGATCCTGCTGACTGTTTGTCTAGAGGTTTATCACCAGTTGAGCTTGTGAACTTTCCGTTGTGGCTCTCAGGTCCATCATGGATAGCAGAGGACGAATGCGATTGGCCCGTCCGAACTGAAATGGAAGAGATAGTGGATCCACCGGAGGCGAAAAAACTGTTAGTGTTGACAGTCACAAAATCTCCTGATTGTAACAGCAATGCAGTATATTCATTGATTGGTCGTTGTTTGGATTATGGTCGTCTTTTGAGAATTGTAATTCTTGTTCTCAAATTCTTACTAATCTTACCCCAATCAGAAGAATCAGATTCTGATGTTGCTGAGAGGTATCTATGTAAAGTGGTACAGAAGATACATTTTTCATCTGAATTTGTGCAATTAGAGAAGGGAGAAGATTGTTCTATGCGCCTACGTCGCCTGTCTCCATTCATTGATAAAGGTGTGATTCGCGTCGGCGGTCGTTTGTCTCATGCTGGACTTGAATTTGAGACTTGTCATCAGATGATCTTACAAAAATCCGACGCTTTCGTATCGATGTTAATTGTAAGGTAAGCCTACGTAGGCCTACTAGGAATAATACAAACAGTACTGCTACAAATATTAGTGGTAAGCCTACTGTGAGGAAGTGCTATAAATCTGTAAACATTCAACTGTATTCTGACAGTCATGGTCGTAATGTGCATAATGAGGTTTTGAATAATAGTTCACATAAGATGACTTCAGTAGTTAAACTTAGTGCAAAGTTTAGAGATGTGGTTCCTACTAATCCTATGTATGAATCTGATGACTTCATTGTGATTATGACTGTAACTAACGATGTGGCATCAAATGAAGCTCACTGTAGGCCTATTCATTCGTACATCGATCAAACAAGAACTAAGGTCAGCAAATGTCATTGTTTTTTCTGTGCCCCATCGTCATGATTTGCCAGATTGGTCCTGTGTAAATCAAGAAGTAAAAAAGGTCAATGATGAAATCGAACAAGCATGCAGATACTTCAAGAATACCACGTACAGAGACATAAGCAGAATAGGAAGGAGATTTCATACAAACAACGGGCTCCACCTGAATAGTATTTTTTTAATTAATGGATTGGAATTCAAAGAATTAAGCATAGTAAAGAGACTTTCTATAGAAATGGTTTGTGAAGCTGCTGCAATTGAAATTCCAAATGAAAAAATAATTGTTTTGTCATTGTACAGACCCTATAATAATGATGTTAACAACATTTTAACAACTTTCTATCCTGTCTTAATGATATATTATTATGTGCCATTTATAAATGTAATTATAATTTAATAGTATGTGCTGATTTCAATGTCAATTTTAATGTAAATGATAATTTTAACAGAGATCTTTGTAATTTGTTTGAATGTTTTGGTATCCATATCACTACAAATGAAATCACTAGACCAGGCACACTGAATGAAGGCCACTGTATTGATGATGTTGTGACTGATATTCATGATAGCAGATATATGACCCAAGTTATCAATACACATCTGTCAGATCATCATGCCCTACTATTCAAATCTTCAATAAATGTGAAAAATGACTCTCAAAGTTCTTCTACTGTAAACAAAAAGCTAGTTAGGTTAGTTAATGATCAGAACACTTATTTATTTGTTAGCTTAATTTGTAACATAAACTGGAGTGTAGTGTATTTGCTTAATGATGCTGATGATTAGTTTAAGAAGTTTTTTGATTTGTATATGTCAGCTGTTAATGCTGCTTATCCTCTTAGAAGTCTAAAAGTTAGTAAGCCAAAGTTGGATGATGGATGGTATACTGCTGATTTAGTGAAACTCAAACATAGTTGTGATAAATATTATAGCTTGCTAAAAATCTTTAAGACTAATCAGCTTAGAGATAAATATAAAAGCTGTAAGAAAGAGTATAGAATTGCTATTAAGAATGCAAAAATAAATTATTTCAATAACAAAATAGAGCACTCAAAAAATAAAACTCAAGCTGCATGGAAGGTAGTTAAAAGTCTTACAAATGTCAACAATAAAGCTATTGATTCACATAATGATAACAATGCTGATTCATTTAACAACTTCTTTATTGAAAAAGTTGAGGAAATTAGTGAAAATGTGCCAGTTGGTGAATATCTCAGCTCTCACTACATCAATAAGTGCAATACGTCTAATGTAACATTTAGTTTCCAACCTGTGACTGCAGATTTTGTGTACCAGAAGATAATTAGTCTTAGTAATTCAAGTTGTTTAGATATATATATGGTATTAATTCGAAGGTCTTAAAAATATCTGCCCCTTATATATGTGAAGTTCTGGGCTACCTTTTTAATGATTGTTTAGTTTGCAAGGGCATTTTTCCAAGTGTATTGAAAAATATTAAGGTAATACCTATACATAAAAAAGGTGATAAGAAAAACTTGAACAATTTCAGGCCAATATCAATTGTACCTGTGATATCAAAAGTATTCGAGGCCATAATGCAAGACCAGATATCAAATCATTTTGAAAGCTTTGGTATTTTTACTGAAAAACAATTTGGCTTCAGGCCATGTAGAAACACTGATAATGCAGTTACAAGTTTAGTAAATAGTGTTGTTGATGATTTGGAAAAGGGTCTTTCTGTGAGCTTTAGGTCATATGATATGTCTAAAGCTTTCGATACTGTTAAGCATAACATACTTGCTTAAAAACTTTCGTATTATGGCTGCAATCCCAAATCAATCAATCCGGTTATTTCATATCTAGAGAACTGCAACCAGTTTGTTTATAAAGATTGCCAATTCTCTAAGGGCAGAAAGGTTCATAATGGTGTCCCTCAAGGCTCCATACTTGGACCAATACTCTTTAATATATATTTTAACGACATCATTTGTAACATAGAAGGTAATCATAAAACAGGACTTCTCTTTGCTGATGATTTTTGTCTCAAAGTTAGTTGCAAATCCAAAGCAGGTGTACAAAATTGTGTAGTTGAAAGCTCTCTACTCCTTAATGATTGGTGTGCTAGTAATAATCTTTCATTGAATCTAGAAAAAATTTCTGGCATTATGTTCACCTACAATAGAAATTCAAACAATGAAGTAGGGACTGAACCCTTAAAATTTTTAGGTATTGTTCTTGATTCCAAACTTAATTGGCAACCACATGCAGAGTTCATTAGTAAAAAAATAGCAAAGGGACTCTACTTGCTGAGAAGGTTGAAGTTTACTGTAGACATTAATGTATTATTGAATGTGTATTTCTCTCAAATACAAAGTTTACTGTGCTATGGTGTACTATTATGGGGCTCTAGTACTCATGTCTCAAAAATATTTATACTTCAAAAGAAAGCAATTAGATTGATTTGTAATGTTGATATAAGGACCCACTGCAAACCTTTTTTTACAAAATTGGGAATATTAACGGTCTATTCTTTGTATGTATTATTTAGTGTTAGTTATGTACATAGTAATCTGGATTTGAAAAAAATTAATAGTGACTTTCATGGATATGAAACCAGAAATAGGAATAATATCAGAGTTCAACAGCTCAGGTTCACCACGTCACAAAAAATCTTCTCTACACATCAGTTAAACTGTACAATTCATTACCACTAGAAATTAAGGCATTGCCTCTTACAATCTTTAAAAGGAAATTAAAGGTACATAAAAATGAGCAGTCTTTCATGATTGAGACTAACAAAGACAGAAGTGGAGATATTTTCAAACTCATACCAATTTCAAGTTTGGTGGCGTTCAATGAGTTCAAGGAGAAGTTATTCAATGACTCAGGATTTAGCAAATCATTTGTAAGTATTTTGATGACAATCCTAGATATTAATTTGTATACAATTTTTATCTAAAACTAATAATAAATTGTACAAATTCAATACGTTCCTAGAACTTACAATTCAAATTATTTATTCTCCATAATAATACAATAAATTATAATTAAAAATACAAAGTAAAGCCGAATGACTTTCAATCCTTTTGTACACAAAACTTCGTTGATTCAAGTAACATAATAATATATATGCGCTGCCTGCAAAACTGCCTGCAGAAACTTTAAGTGATGGCAGCAAATATTAACTAGAACATTTTTATACAAAAATGCCAATTGGTAAAAATAATAATAATATTCGAGTGACCTGGCTGGCTCAGGTGTCAGAGTTTTCAGGTCGCAACTGATCGATTTCAGGGCCTCTGACATGACCTAACGACTGCTTTTTAGGCAGCCGGGATCGACGGCTTAACGTGTCCAATTGAAAAATGAGATTAAAATTAATATACTTACCAACTTTGTTGTTAGCGTGGAATATATATTCAATAGTTTTCTGTCTGTCATTCCTAAAATGTTCCAGGGAAAAAGAATGTTTGAATTCATACTACCACAAATCTGTTATGAGCGCTCCCAAATGGATAAACCCCTCCCCTCCTCGTCAATGTTATATAACTCAAGTGCAGTTTCAATTCAAACCTAAAGTCTGAATAGTACAGGTTGAGACTTAACAACATTTCTGTGTTGCCAAATTGTGCGGAATATATATTGTCTATTTCATGCAAGCCCTCATGACTGGAAATATTCAATTTGATAACACATAAAGTCGATGTGGAGTTTGGATATATCCAGATATATGAGCTTGCATGGAAAGATTGGAATTTCACTCAATTTAGCATTACGGATATATTTTTTACAATTCTTAACATGTACTATGCAGAGTATAATGTGTTTTAATTTGCATCATAATTAATGTGAAATCTTTAAAGAACATATTATAAATTAATTGTCATTTTAATGAAATATTGTGGACCTTTTTTAGCGTACAGGATGCTGACAGTGTGCAGATAAAAGCAATGTCTGCTTTTGGTGGGCGAGACTTCAATGCAATGACTATCAATATTCTAAGGCATTCATTGACCGGTGAAGCAGCTCAACAGTTCTCTATAACTACGGGAAAAATGAGAAATTTTCCTGCGAAAAATACATTTTCAGGGACAAAAATATGTTGTTCAATCTTCGGTAAGTTTGGTATAAATATTTATTGTATTCTATGATTATTTCAATATGATTCGAATTATTCAGTGCATTGTCAAATTTTATCGTTGGATATTTGGAATTTGAGTTGACCATTTTTAATACAGTTTGAGATAAATATATGTATGTAAGTACTGATGTTTGATAGTCAGTTGAACAATTTCGTCACAGATTATCTTCAAGGAAAACATATTATTGGTGTCACAACTATATCCAAACAAACTTGATTAATGAAAAACTATGCACAAACTTTATGAAAAACTTTTTGCACAAAGGCCGATTAAATTTTAATCGTGATTAATTTCACAAAAACCAATCAGATAAGGCTTTTTCGATAAGAAGACTTCTCTGATTGGTTCTCGTGAAATTAATCACAATTAAAATTTAACCGGATTTTTGTAACTGGCATTTTGGGATTTTTGTAACATAATGACTTTCATGACATTATTTTTCCATACATTAGAACATAAAATTTCAAACCCCAGTCATGGTGAGATACTTTTACTGGGCTGATTTCAAACGTGTAATTCTGCACCAACTTGCAATATTACAGATGGTTATTTCCATCAATTACTTATTGTGCCCTGCTAGTTGCTATTAAACTTTTTATGAGAACTTATGAGATTTTATATTAAATTAATTAAATCAATTATTGTTTATTATTGGTAAAACAAGACTATTTATTTGTATTATACATATAGATACTATCATGTCTCTTCATAAATTATTGGAGAAAACTTGCACAGTACTCATTTTTTTCTTGAAGTGAAGAGCAGTTTTCGAGATGCATCAGATGAAAACGTGAAAAATACAACCAAGCATTGGCTCCAGCAAGCCTTACCAAGGTTGCAAAAAAGGTAATTCATTTGAGAATTATAGTAATTCAACCATTCTTCTTATTTTTCCATGGATACATACATTCGTGTAATGTAACGTTTCTTGTAATTTCAAATTGATGGAGTTCCCAAAGTTAGTCTAAAAAATTGCATGGTTGCCTGTAAAGTCGGTATACGGGCGAAAGTTTTACGTGACAACGACTTGAGTGGTAAAATAATTTCAATGTGAATATTCATTCGTATAGTAGGAAGAAGGATGAAATAATAGTAACAATTTAAAACATTTATTTATACAAAGAATTATATTTAAAACATTAATTTATACAAAGAATCTCGCACTGAACCACAACATTGTGATTACTACAACATAACCTATTCACTTATGCATGATTATGTGATTATGCATTATTGTGATTACTACAACATAACCTATTCACTTACTCACCTAAGCAGGCGCAGTCGCAGGAGATTGCTTGCGGCGCCTGCACAGGTTGACTGCTCTGTTTCACTCTCTCTCCAGGTGAATGCCTTCAGATTGCTGGCTGCTGCTAGCTGCGTTGCTCGCCACTGCTCCTATTCGTGCTCTTTCCAGACGACCGTGAACTGAAACGAACGCTCTCACTCGCTCTCATTGTGAGCGCATAACATGGGAACGTAACGCAGTTTCTTGAAGTGTCACCCGGCAAACCAATTTATAAGACGTTGTCACGTCAATATTATTTGGATTTGGTAGTGTAAGGGTCCACTACCAAGAATACAAGAATTATAGGAGTACTTGATCTTATACAGTTGTTTCCAGGACACTCAGTCTACGAGGCAGAGCTCCACCACAGTGGTTACATTATTTTCATAAAATGGTCCACTATCAAAATTTACCAACAAGTATTGTATATGAATTTTGTTTGAAAGGTATGAATAATTTTAAATTCGTGGGCGCCCTCTCACTCATCCCTTATATCTGCCACTGCTCATACAAGTTTCTTTTTCATTTTTCCAAGTGCCTAAAAACAGTCACGGTAGTCTATTTATTTCGTTGAACTGATCTTTTCAACATACTACTACTGTATTCCATTCAGTTCGAAAAACACTTCAGTGAAAACTATACAAGTTTTCCTCTTTATTAACTTATTTAAAAGGAGAAAATTAGGCATTGCTTTATTAAGAAAATGATCTATTGCTTTTTTAACAGCAAGGAGTAACGACAGAAGAGACACCAGCTTCAGGGACATCTCAAAATTTGTCTAACGTTTAATTTTACTATCTAATAAAAATGAAATTGTAACGTTTACAAAAGTTGCAATATTATTTACTCACGAAAACAATACATTTGAATTTTCCAATTCTTGTTCTTCCAAATATTCACCTTTGTACTAGGAATGTATTATGAAATCGATTATTTTTTTGATCCTTTAATATAGCTCAAAACCTTTCCACATGATTCAATTATTTTCATTTACACGTTTTGAATGTTTAAAAGGCATTAAAAGATAATACAGTGGAGTTCATAAATCCTACTCAATTTATAATACAAATTTTGTGCTATATGGAACAAACAAAATAATAAATTTAAAGAATTATATTACTTGAAGTATATGGGAGGTATGAAACAATGAGCCAAACGTTGTACAGTGAGATACAGTTATTTGATTGGATATGACTATAAATTATGATTCATATATATAACTTATATCACTGGTTTGTCGTTTGTTTTGTATAATTTTTAGTTATTTTTAGTTCATAAAGAACCTCATAGATTAAATAATGGTTCACTGGTGTTCCACGCAGTTTGGAGCAGCTGAGCCATTTCAAAATTAATTCTGACTGGAAAAACTAAAAACTAAAAACATGGAGAAACTAAATATCATTGAGACTTCAAGCTGACAAAATGGCAAACAAATTAGAGGAAATTAATTGATTTCAAAAAATTAAAGAGGTAAACAGTTTTAGAGCTAAAACCCTACTGAGTAGTTGTATTGATCCTATAATATAGCACAAAACCTTTCCACATGATTGAATTTTCTTTATTTACACGTTTTGAATGTTTAAAAGGCATAATTATATTAAAAGATAATACAGTGGAGTTCATAAATCCAAATCAATTTGATATTGAATATTGATTTATTGATTATATATTAATATTATCAATATTACATATGATATTGATTATATATTGATATTAAATCCTACTACTGATATTGAGGTAGCTGAATTTCTTCCAATATGTAGAATAGAATGACTTTTAGAGGATAAACACATAATATATGTAACTGTGGATAAATTAATAAACATTGATAACTATTATAGCTGTTAACACAAATAATTAGCTGTTAAATAGGATACTTTATATTGTTACTGCTGGAGGAATGTCCCCGCATGGGCCGTGCCTGTGCGCGGGGACCGAGTTGCATTGTATTTTGATCAAGTACTGCACAGTGTAATAATTTATTATTATTTTCAATAAGAAAAATAAACGTACACACATATATTCACATATGTATGTATAGGCCTGCATATACACATTTATATCGTACATACATTGATTGATTGATTGATTGATTGCCTTTATCAAGGGCGGAGTTAGGACTCCAGATCCTCTCTGTCGCACAACCCTAAATACATTCAGAGAGAGAATGAGAGAAGAAAATGAGGATAATAAAAATTAATGTAGAATAGGATCTAAAGAGAAGATATAATATAGAACTGAGAATACAAAAAAAAAATAAAAATAAGATTGGAAATCATTAAAGATAATATATTAGAAGGAAGGAAACACTATGAAGTGTATTTTTAAATATTTGTGGTGTAGGTCGACCTTACAATATTTTTAGAAGATTCTCTACCAGTTTCAATTAGCCATGAGCAATGATTAATAAATTATTAATTAAATTTTCAACTGCCGATTAATTACATAGAACGAAATGTTACTATACCTTCGACACATCATATGAATTAGCAGCGGTTTAGTTGTTCATTACCTTCCGCCTCCGCCATAACCACCCCCACTGCCAGTGCCTCCATAACGACTTCCGCCAGCCATAACCGCCAGCTGCAAAAATACAAAAATACAACAAAATTGCACAATGAATAACAACTAAGTAAATGGTTCAAAGAACTGATAATGAGGGAAGTTTGTAGGACTGTTATTTCAAAAATTAATTTGGGTTGCTATAATGAATTATCCACTTGTGAGGGACAAACGCCCTTAAATGCGAATTGAAGTTTAGAGTTGAGAGTAGAAATACAGAAGATCTTATCTATATACAGGTAGCAGTGAAAAGCTACACATATCTCAGGCCAACCACTAACGTAAGGTATCATCAGATTTTTTCAACTGAACAGTGAAAAACTTGAACATTAGTTCCAGTCGATTCCAAAGCAGGTGTGCAGAAAATACCACTGTTTATGATTGTGTTCATGGGAGGTTGCGGTACATGTACGGCTTCGGCGAAGTGAGCAGTAACCAGAAACCACGTGACTGGTGCACCACTACTTGCTCCCAAGGAACGAATATCGAATTCTGGTTCACAGTTTTTTGGCGCGCACTTTTGAAATTAATCGTTTACAGAGCAGTGTTGACTAAATAATAAAGGTGTTATAAATATAATCATTTCAGTTATATATTATTTATTATTATTGAATCAATAATAATTATTAATTTATCATTTGTAAAAAATATATTTTTAATTTTGAATGAAAAAGACTAAGAAATTGTCAAAAAACCACAGATTTATTGATACTTAGAAAGACCGGTTTCGGTTATTATACCATTATCAATCTCTGATAAACTGATATATATTTTTACTTAAATTTAATTACTATATATGTATATATATATATTTACTTATATTTTATTTTTTACTTTTAAATTTATTGTACAAGCTTGTCCAAGCAAGTATTATTTTTTATGTAGGTTGCAACAGACCTTATCAAAAATAAATATAAAGAAAATAAAAATCTCAGTACCCTTTTTTTGAAATATTTTATCACAACATCAATTCAATTTATTAAAAACACACAAAACAAGACAAAACAAAATTACAAAGATTTACGAAACAAATAAAACACAATAAAATGTTACAAATATAAAAAAACAATGGGCTTAGTGTTTGGGTGTGTTGGAGAAGAGAAAAAAAAAGAGAGGAAGGTACCTAGCCAACTATGGTTTCCCATGTAATAGGCAGGCAAAGAAGAGAAGAGAAGTAATGAGGAAAAAAAGGAGGGGAGAAATGGGGGGAAGGAAGAAATGGGGGGAAGGAAGAAAATGACATGTTTCGGTCATTTATGCCATTTTCGAGTGATATGAATTAAATAAATAAATACTACTGGAAGATTCTTATTTTGATCATATGTTAGTGTATTCATATGTTTTTATGAACTAGGACTGTAAATTTTGGGTTTAAATTCGCATGATTGTATCAAAAATGAGGTTATTGGTGTCTAATTGGATTAAGTTTATTATTTTATCTCTGTTTAATTTTGCTGCTTTATAAATATGAAATTCTTCTTTGACATTCAATTTTGACTTTTATTACCATAATTAAGTATTTTCATATTGTAATTTATATCTGTAAAATTATGGCCTGAAACCATCAAGTGTTCAGCAAATGCCGACTTTTGTGTATAATTTTTAGATTTTAGTGCTTGGATATGTTCTCGAAACCTGATATGGAAATTTCTACCCGTTTGTCCGATATAGAATTTGTCGCAATCACTACATTTAAGTTCATAGATTCCAGATTTTTTAAACTTATCATGCTGTACATTTAACTTTGATTTCTTTTTTATCAATTCGAATGCATTATTCGTTGTCCTATAACCTAGAATGAATTTATTTTTTGTAAAGATTTTTCTTATAGCTTTATTTAATTTTGTGTTATATGGAACACAAATATATTCCTTATTTCCTACATTTCCTTGATTATTTTGAGTTCTATTCTGTATTAATTTTCCTTTTTGTTTGTAAATCATTCTATCAATAGTTTTGGTATTATATCCATTTGTTATTGCCATATATTTTATTATTTTCTTCTCTTTTCTGTAATTATCTTTTGACATGGGAATATTTATTAGCCTGTATATCATTGCATTGAAAGTTGAATTTTTTTGTTGCCAAGGATGATTTGAATCTCTAGGAATTATACAATCTGTATGTGTGGGTTTTCTATACATGCTAAAATCATGTTTGTTATCTTTCATACTAATTGTTAAATCAAGAAAATTTATTTCATGTTCTTGAGCTTCCATCGTGAATTTTATAGAAGGTGATATTGAATTTAAATATAATTCTAAATCTTCATGTGTTTTATCTTCATTATTATACAGACATATTATATCATCAACATATCTGTGCCAATAAATAATATTTTTCTTTAGAGGATTATTATCATTCATTATTTTAGATTTTTCTAAATTGTTCATGTATATGTTAGCCAGATAACCTGATAAAGGAGAGCCCATTGCCAAACCTTCATTTTGTTTGTAATTTTTCTCATTGAATTTGAAATAATTTTGATCTACACATACTGTTGTCAATGCTATTAGATCTTCTATTTCATCATTATTTATATTATTATCTATCAAATTTTGTTTCAGAATTCTAATTGTTTCATCTGTTGGAATACTAGTGTACATGTTGGTTACATTAAAAACTAGGAAAATAGCATCAGATGGAATTTTTATATCTTTAATTTTTTGAACTAAATTATATGTGTTTTTTATGCTATGGTTTTCTCCCATTATTGTCTTTTGAGGTAGAATTTTATTCAAATATTTGCAAACTTTGTATGCAGGAGCATTACGATAATTTACTACTGGCCTTATTGGTATTCCAACCTTATGTACTTTTGGTTGGCCTCTAGACATTGGAGATAAAGGAATTATCATCTTCATTTTGAATTATTGTTCTGCTCTGGAGATTGATTTACATTTAGATATGATATTATTTATATTTTTACTATATTCAAGAGTTGGATCTTTTGTTAAATTTTCAAATTTGTTATCTCTAATGAATTTCTCTACTTTATAATTATAATCGGTTTGTTTTACGATAACTGTAGTAATTCCTTTGTCTGCTTTTGTGATAATGGCATCCTCATTCTTCAATTTGTTTGAAATAGATTTCATCAGTTCCATATCTTCTTTGGATCTTTCAAAAATTTTATTTTTACTAATATTATTTCCTTTTTCAATTGCATTTATGAAATTTGTTCTTAATACGTTTTGATCCTCTCTTTCTTTCTTTCTTATAGACGTTTCCACTTCCATCAGTTGTTCTTTCATGACATACACTTTGTTATCTAAATTTATATTATATTTTAATGCTTTTTGATAATAAATTGTTCTCTTTTTCAGTGAAGTCAATATTTGTAAGGTTCTTCACTTTATCATATGATTTATATTCTTCAATTTCATTGTAGTAGTTATTATCAGTATTTTTCTTTTGTTTTTGGATCAACAAGCTAATTTTCTTTGTTTGTGTGAGTTTTTTCTTTTCAATGATAGGCCTAATCCACGTTTCAATATGGATTTCGAATTCATCTATTGATTCGGCATGGAAATGATTCTCTATTTGCTCTTTTATTATCTGATTCTTTTTGTTCAATCTTTTCAATTTTGAATATAAATAATTTATCTCATTAGACATTTAGACACATCTCAATTAGACACCAATAACCCCATTTTTGATAGAATCATGCGAATTTAAACCCAAAATTTACAGTCCTAGTTCATAAAAACATATGAATACACTAACATATGATCAAAATAAGAATCTTCCAGTAGTATTTATATTTATTTAATTCATATCACTTGAAAATGGCATAAATGACCGAAACATGTTGTGATAAAATATTTCAAAAAAAGGGTACTGAGATTTTTATTTTCTTTATATTTATATTACAAGTAGTCCTATACAAGAAAGAGATAAACTTATCAAAAATGCAATGTTGGCTACATCAGGTGAATACTACCATTTTAGACCTAATGTTATCTTATCACAACAAAGCTGGAGTATTGATTAGTTCTTATAAAAGCACTAGGCTAATCGTTTTTTTCCTTATAAAGTTTTTCTAATAATTAATGATGGCTTGTGCGTGCTGTCATTAATGAAATTATTTTCGAAGAGTTAGGAGAAATAGATGTCGATAACGATGATATTGATGTAAACGTAAACGTTTTAATGCCAGTTCTAGTCGCTGCGGAAGAAGGTAGAAATCCACAAATGGGGATTTTAGAAGGATTATTAAACAATCGAAAAGGAAGGAGGCCTCATAACGTAGGGTATTTTGAAAACATTGCACCTATTATAGCGCCAGTGAGTTCAATAATAAAATAAAATTAGGCCTAAATTTTAATAATTATTTTAGCCAGTCTCCTTCTGTTTAGATTTTCTAAGAGAGTTTTAAACACTTTCAAAGGCAAGAAGTTGGCTTATTAATTTTATTCACAGCGGCGCGCGCAGACTAAATTAATATGATAGGCCTACATTGTAGCCTATAGTTTGTTTTTGTAGTTTTGTATAAACCATATACTCTCCAACTTCATTGTAGGCTACACTAGAGCTCATTATATTATTACTATATAATTGGTAAGACATTTATGTTTATTTGTTTATAGAAAAACTAATAATTATAGAAAAATATAGCATTAGGCTAGGTAGTGAAAGCGCGCGTAGTGAATAGAATATCCAATATGATCATAGGTTTTGTTTGGTCAAGCTGAGAAGATACACATCTACAATAATATATACACAGTGTGAAGTGTGAATGAGTACCTATCTTCTCAGCTCATCTTTATTCAAGTTTATGAAGGACTAAGTGTTGATTAATTTATTAGTGATTTTCCATGATCTTATTTTTGCTTGTTTAGCGCAAAATTATTCAGAGGCTACATCAATCGCTTTAGGCGCGCAATATTGATTCATGTGCATAACAAGCTAAAACGAGCTGAAATAAGACAGAGACTGTATTGATGTATGTGATTGGTTCATAATAGTTGATATTTCAATTTTGATAAAATAAAAATTACTTGAAAATAATGGTAACTTTCAAGATGCTCTGTGAGGACATAGCAAGGAGGATTAATCTACCTGAAAATATGGACGAAATACCAATTGAGAAGAAAGATCTTTTCACAATATGGACAAAACCTGAAACATTTCTAGCTGCAGGTGATAGGTTCAACCTACCAGAAAGTATTGCTCACGACATATTCTATGAGGTGGTGAATGCTATTGTTATTGCAATGGATGATCATTTAAATGGCCTACACCTCTGCAACAATGACACTCATCTGAAGTAATCGAGTACATATATGCTATTTAAATAGAATTTGGGCAGATAAGAGGAGCATTTTTTCATTCATTCAACCATCAATCAATTGAAAATCATAATATATAGATATGACTGGGCGAGAGCAACAATTTCCAAAGAATTTCAGACCAATTTCATGTCTAATTTGAAGAAACTTTGAAGGATGAAGCACTTATTTATAAATGAAGAACTTATTTATTTTCATGTTTGGCATTGACTGAGTTCATATTTAATACCCAAAATTTAACTTTTGGTCAGAGAGTGAGCTCGTTCGATAGGACTGAAAGTTAAGTCCGGCTGATCCAGTGAAAAGGGCTAGATTTCGGTTCGTTTAATAATACAGTTATTCTGTCACAGATCGGGCAGTATAAAAATAATTGTATTGTTAAGGGAGACGGGTTCTGAGCCTATTCATTGGTTCAGTTAATATTTGTTCTTTTAAAATACTAAAGTCGCGAATAAACCAGTGGATGCCATAGTGGGAAGCCATTTCAAAAAGGTAGGTGACGACTGAATCATTGTTCTTAAATTTTCATAACCACAAAGATTGAATCATCATTAGCTGCAAGCGAGTGTTTTCCCCATTAATTCATATCGAATATTGTTTTTTATAATCAAATTAATCTTGTTTTGTTGATTTAGAATAAAAAGATTAAAGATTCATTAATTAAAGTTCTAGTTATTCTGTTCTCTTTTGTTATAATAGTTTTTCCCCTCAAAGCACAAAAAGTCGGACTGGTTGTAAATGAGAACAAGAGTAAATATCTGTATGTGTCAGCAGTCAAGTCCAGAGTACCAAGAAATATCTACGTGAATAACAAAAATTTTGCAGGTGTAGAGAACTTCAAGTATCTAGGATGCCCAATAAATGCCACAGGTAATATAATGCTTATATAAAAGAAAGGATTCAAGCAGCTAATAGGGCCTACTATGCCAATGTTAGATTATTTAAAAGTAAGTTGGTCGGCAGGAGCACCAAGATAACATTGATATATGAAACATTGGTGCGTCCAGTGGCAACATATGCGGCAGAAACTTGGGTGATGAATATGGCTGACGAAAATGCGTTAAAAATCTTTGAAAGATCCATACTAAGAAGAATTTACGGTCACGTTCAGGTTAATGAGCAGCAATGACGAATAAGAAAAAATGAAGAAATAGAAGCATTATTAATAAAAGGAGAAAATATATAGTACGCTTCATTAAGGTCCAAAGAATAAGGTGGTTGGGGCATGTGATGAGGATGAGTGAGGCTAGAATGCCGAAAATAATTTTTAATAGCAAGTTGCACAGCAGACGAAAGAAAGGTAGGCCAAGGAACAGGTGGGTGGACCAAGTGATGGATGACCTGAGAAAGATGGGGGTGAGAGGATGGAAGGAAAGAGCCATGAACAGGGAAGAATGGAGGCGTGTTGTGAAGGAGGCCAGAGCTCACCTAGGGCTGTAGCGCCGGATAAAGAGAAAGAAAGAGTTTTTCCCCTCACAAAAGTTATCATAGTTCTTTCCCCCTTACATAATTGGTGAAGGCACATCTTGCTTACAAAACTAATACAACTCTACACTTAATTATTATAGTCTAAGGGCCACTGCTAACAAATATGTAACACTAATATTGAATGTATAAGGAGGCAGTTGATTTACACAGGTACTAAAATAATAAACCTTATTCCAAATCACTTTCTCATGGACAATAAGTGGTAATCCCGTCCTGTCCCCAAACCTATGGATTGGGGTACAGTTAAGATTTAATTCACGAAAACGTCGACAACCCCAAAAGTAAGTCTTTAATTTGCACTAACCTTGGAACTGGCGAGGAAGTGGACTGTATCTCGTGTGTAGAAGTTACTGCTGACGATATCCTGTCTTTATGCGTAGGCCTATATGATATTGCACATATATCACGAAACGAAACGAGGTAATTGCGTTCAACTCGAACGCCACGGAACGGGAGACACAGAACGAAAAGATGTTGACTTCTCGACAACGCTTCTTGAAGTGGTGGTTTGAAAGATAAACGGGAAGGATGAAGGAGGGGTGAGGGAGAGAGGTTATCTTGCCTCTTTGGGAGAGGGGGAAGGGGAGGAAAGCGCAAACTAATCAGCCCACAATCAAGGCTGCCGATCCTCCGTGAATCCACCATCTCCGCCCGCCTTGGAATGCCCCATTTCCAAGAACATAAACTCAAAAAAAACTAAAATTTAAAAGTAAAAGAAAAACAAAACAACATGCACTGAACGGTAGGAAAGGAAAAACGAAGGGAAAAGGAATAGGAAAGGAAAACTGAAAACTAGGGGTGTGGGTTAAACTAATAGGGAAGTATGGGGGCAAGTTTCCTAACTGGCCTAACATACTCACCAGAGTTAGTTTTCACTTGAGCTGAGCGCACAACACCCTTAGCATCACTTATGATTTGGGTGACTCTACCTAACGGGTATGATAAGGGTGATGAATTGTCCTCTTTAATCCATACTAACTGCCCTACCTGAAGGTTTGTGTCACTCTCAAACCACTTATTCTTCTGTTGAAGAGTGTGGAGGTATTCACTCTCCCACCTCTTCCACAATCTCTGAGTGAAGCGATTAACCTTTTCCCAACGAGACAGTCTGTGCTCGTTGACATCACTCACGTCAATTTCAGGAACCGCCAACAGAGGGCGATGAACAAGGAAATGTCCGGGAGTCAGCGCCTCGTAGTCATCAGGAGATGAAGAGAGCGCATACAACGGTCTCGAATTGAGTATCGCCTCAATTTTCACCAACAGAGTGGAAAGCTCAACAATAGTTAGGACCGAATTTCCCACTTCACGAAACAAATGGAATTTCACATTTTTAATATTAGACTCACAGATTCCATTCATGAAAGGAGCATGTGGAATATTAAAACGAAATTGGATGCTTTTAGATGACATCGCATCACAGACGTTGGATTGATTTTCTGATGATCTGAGAAATTCAACAATTTCCTTCAATTGTCGCGCAGCACCTTTGAAATTCGTCCCTTGATCACAGAATATTTCTTTAGGCAATCCACGCCTAGAAACAAAACGATGGAGAGTGTTAATAAACTCTTCGGATGAAAGACTTGTAAGCACCTCAATGTGACAAGCTTTTGTTGCCAGACAGACAAACAGTGCAAAGTATGCCTTGTACGTACGAGCTTTGGGCCGAATACTCTCTTTGACAGTGAAAGGACCAGCTAGATCGACCGCAGCCTTCAGAAAGGGAGCACTGGGAACAACACGAGAGCTGGGAAGATCACCCATGACGGGAGCAACAGGAGTTGCATTGAATAAATGGCAACGAGTACAATTGAAAATCACATTTCTGATAACACTGTGTGCTCCAACAATCCAAAAATAACGCTGAATAAGAGCACGCACTATTCTTGGTCCAGCATGAAGATGAGAAATATGATAATACTCAATGAGGAGTTTAGTAGTAAAATGACTATCTTTATGTATCAAACAAGGATGCTTGGCTTCATATCCTAGAGCACTATTAACCAATCTGCCACCAACACGAATCACACCATCACAATCCAAGAATACAGACAATTTTTGGAAACTCTTATCACAGGGTTTACCCTCTTTCAATAGGTCGAGTTCACGATTGAAATGACACTTTTGAACAATTTTAACACAATAAATTTGTGCACATTTCAACTCTTGAACACTAAGTGCGCCTGATTTACGACAGACACCACTAATTGATGCTTTACAGTTATTCACGAAACGTAAAACATAAGCACAGGAACGTAACAATCTCATGTATGAGGAGAAACGTGTTATCTGAATAACAGCAGTCTCTTCAGTGATATTCAAAACAACACCTTTATTTTGTTTCACATCAGGCAGAATTTCAGTAGCAGGGTAAGTCATAGATGACAACGGCCAACATGACAACGAATTAGAACACCACGTTGGAGCATTGAACCAATCTTGCGAATTGCACAAGTTTTGGGGAGAAACGCCTCTTGATCCAACGTCGGCAATATTGAAATCAGTACCAATGTGATTCCAATCTGAAATATTAGTCAACTCTAATATTCTCACAACACGATTTGCAACAAACGTTTGCAACTTGTAAGGAGGTATATGCAACCAAGATAAAACAATAGTTGAATCACTGAACAGAAACGTAGATTGAAGATTGATTTTTTCCAGTGAAGGAAGGACTGAAACATACAATCGCGAAAGCAACAACGCAGCTTGAAGCTCTAATCGAGGAATAGACAGAGTTTTCAACGACGCAACTTTAGTTTTAGCTTTCAACAGGAAGCATTTCACCGTAGATTCTGACGACACAACTCTCAAGAAATACAAGCACAGATTCCTTTCTGCGATGCGTCGGAAAACCCAAGTATTTGACAAGAAAAAGCATCACCATAAACGCATCGAGGAATTGAAATTGAACTTAGAGCAGGAAGCTCTCTCATCAGCTCGTTCCAGCATTCGTTGTAGTCAACAGGAATCGGCGTATCCCAATCGATGTCCAACTTCCACAGCTCTTGTAAAAAACATTTCATTTTGAATATTACTGGAGCTATAAAACCGAGAGGGTCATACAGACGCGCGATAACGGACAGAACAGTGCGCTTAGAGTTTTTCTTTTGAAACTCTGGAACGGAGACTTTAATATGAAAACAATCAGTAGTTGGGTTCCACATTACGCCAAGAACTTTCACATTTGAATTAGGCTCATCACTGATATGAAGTGGTACTTGAGTGTTTTCAGAACGAATCAAATCCAAGAACTCAGGAGAATTACTGCTCCATTTATTCAACTTGATATGAGCACAGTTTAGAAGATTACAAAGTTGTGATTTTATTTCACAGATTTCTTCCAACGAATTAGCACCTGTGAGAAAATCGTCGTGATATATATCATCACGAATAGCTGCTGCTGCCAACGGAAATTTATCTCCTTCATCTTTCGCCAGTTGAATGAGAGCACGTTGAGCAAGAAAACCAGACGGTTTCAAACCATATGTGATTGTTTTGAGCTCATAAACGACAATATCATCGGAAGGATCTTTACGAAACAATATGTGAAGGAAAGAACGATCTTCTTCATCAACGAGGATAGCACGATACATTTTCGTAACATCACACGTGAATACGAATGAGTGAAGTCTGAATCTAGTTAACACATCACATATGTCATTTAACAATTTTGGACCTGAATGAAGAACTTGATTCAACGAAATGTGACTCTTTTTAGCAGACCCATCAAATACAACACGAACCTTTGTTGTAGGTGATGACGGATTGAATACACAAAAATAAGGAATAAAATATTTACCTGGTTTTTTAGCAACTTCCATATGATCCAAAAGAAGATACTCTTCCATAAATGATACGCAATCAGATTTCAAACGAGCATCACGCAGCATACGACGCTCCAACGACAGAAAACGATTTAAAGCAACATCATGAGATTCATGAAACTTGAGTTGATTAGTGTCAACTTTGAAAGGGAGACGAACAACATATCTTCCTTCAGTATCACGCGTGTGAGTTTCAGCAAAATGTTTCTCACAAAACTCATCATCGGGACTAGGAAATTTATGATTAGGAATTTCTTCACTTTCCCAAAACTTATGAACCAAATTATTCAACGAGTTCTCAGAGGTGGGACACGTCATTAATGCAGTCAATGACTGATTAAGAAGACCGGAATGATTTGGAAATTCACCCAAAATAATGTCACCAAACACGGTAGGAATCACGCAAAACGAACACTCTTCACTAGATGAGACTTGACTATGATGACGTAATATTTTGTTGAATAACTGACATCCCAATAGAAGATCAACGGAACGTTGTTCATAGAACACAGGATCAGCAAGGTTGAATTTTTTCAACTCATTTTGCACTTTCGAACTGAGATAAATAGGGGGCAATGAACCAACTATTTTATCAATCACATAAGCCTCAGCTTCTAAACGAGGGTGATTTGAGCCCTTAGGTTTCAACAAACATTTCACAACACCAGAAGAATTCCCTACACTCGAGGAATTCAAACCAGAGAAATTTTGATGACAATCATGAACAGATAAACCAAGTTTCATAACAAGATCTTTTGTGATGAAATTAGCAGTACTACCAGAATCAATCATTAAACGAACACCAATAAACGAACCAGATGAATTTTTAATAACTGCTTGAGCAGTACCTAGAACAACACTCGTTTTAGGAATTAAACTAACAATTGATGACTTATCAATAACATTATCAGTGATACCACAATGCTTAGAAGAATTTGAATTCTCAACAACATTCATAGTGCTATCAGTTTGAGTGATCGAATCAACGGATTTCGATTTCAAAGCAACATTAGAGATGTTATCAGTAGACTTCTGATAACGAACAGGAGAATTCGAACGGCTATTATCACTACTACGAGGATAATGAAGTAATTTATTATGCATACGACCACAATAACACAACGATTTAGACTTGCATTGGTTTACAGCGTGAAATTTGGAGAAACAATTGAAACAGACTCTCAATGATTTAATAAATTCATTCCTAGCTTTTGGATCTCTTTTCAAGAAAGCAGGACATTTGAATAACGAATGATTCGTTGAGTTGCAAAATGAGCATTTTGTTTTAGCACTATCATTCAATTCACAAGTAACTGAGCTGCTTATATTTCGAACGCTGTTATTAGCCTGAGTAGATAAGACAACCTTTTTCTGAAAAGACTTATTTTTCGGCTTTTCGATAGATTTTTGTTCATTAACAGACGGCACATCAGATGCAGATAATTGATAAGATCTAACTCTCTTATTCACGAAATCAATCAACTGTTGACAAGAAGGAAAGCTCTTATCAGCTACCTCGAGCTCAAACGATTCACGTGATATTTTGTCTAATTGACGAATAGCTAATGAGTACAAGATATAATCAGCCAAATCAGGAACTTTCAACGATTTCAGAGTGGTAATACTATCACCTACTTTAACAAGAAAATCTTGAAGCGATTGTAACGAAGGTTTAAATGGGATTGAACTAGTTTTCAAAATCTCATTTACGTAGTAGTTAGCTAGCACCCTATCACTTTCATAACGCTTGCATAGAGTTTTCCATGCCAAATCAAAATCACTACTTATCTGAAAAGATTTCACTACTCTGGCTGCTTCGCCTTTCAACAAATTATGCAAAATATGAGATTTATGAACAGGAGAATAATATTTATCATCCACAATCAATGATGAAAAGATATTTTTGAATCTAGGCCAGTCTGAAATATCAGAGCCATCAAACGGTTTTATTTCAGTTGGAGGTAATATCATGTTCAAACGGGGAGAATGAGAGGTTGAAGGTGAAGGTTCACTTTTCTCCTTCGGCTTCTCATTTTTCATTTGATTCAATTTATCACGAGCATTTATTATTGCACAGGATAAATTATCAATAACGGTAAGTGATTGATATTCAGGTTCTTTAGTAGGTTCAACTTGAATAGATAATTCATTGATTTCATCTAAGAGTGCAGAATATTCTTTCACAGTATTTTCAATAGATATGCTTCTTATCAAAAATTGAGATTGAATTTTAGGATCATTGATGTCCTTCAACAAGTCATAAGCTTGTTGAACACGGCTAAACAAAGTTTCTTTCTTCTTCACTCGAATAGTAAGCAAGGCTTGTGGGCTTGCCATTGTAACTAAGTAACTGATTAGATAAACAAGGAGATTTGGAAAGGAACTTTGTAACTGGATTTAACATGGATATCAGTGCATGTATCAACAAGTAACTCTACTATTAACGAATTGAAATTTAAATTGAAAAATAAATCTCTTGGAAATAGAACATATCCTAGGCCTGGTCGGACCATGTGGTAATCCCGTCCTGTCCCCAAACCTATGGATTGGGGTACAGTTAAGATTTAATCCACGAAAACGTCAACAACCCCAAAAGTAAGTCTTTAATTTGCACTAACCTTGGAACTGGCGAGGAAGTGGACTGTATCTCGTGTGTAGAAGTTACTGCTGACGATATCCTGTCTTTATGCGTAGGCCTATATGATATTGCACATATATCACAAAACGAAACGAGGTAATTGCGTTCAACTCGAACGCCACGGAACGGGAGACACGGAACGAAAAGATGTTGACTTCTCGACAACGCTTCTTGAAGTGGTGGTTTGAAAGATAAACGGGAAGGATGAAGGAGGGGTGAGGGAGAGAGGTTATCTTGCCTCTTTGGGAGAGGGGGAAGGGGAGGAAAGCGCAAACTAATCAGCCCACAATCAAGGCTGCCGATCCTCCGTGAATCCACCAATAAGATCAGCGGAAAAATTAAACTAGATATAAAAAACTGGACATACAGTAATTTCTTCTTCAATTTAGATATATAAGACTCAAGATTTCTGCTCCAGCATTGTTTTTCCATTCGTTTTTTTATTCATTTTTCAGTGGACTCGCTTACTTTTATTTGCGTACTTATTCCTTTGTTTTTCTTCCTACCCCCCATTTCTCCCTTCCCTTTCTTTCTCATCACTTCTCTCTTCTCTTCTTTGCCTGCCTATTACATGGGAAACCATAGTTGGCTAGGTATCTTTCTCTCTCTTTTTTTTCTCTTCTCCAACACACCCAACCACAAAGCCCATGAGTTTTTTATATTTGTAGCATTTTATTTGTTTTGTAATTCTTTGTCATTTTGTTTTGTGTGTTTTAATAATTTGAATTGAATACTACCCATGAAAGATCACTATAAGAACTTAAAAATTGTAGATATTGAAAAAAGTAAGTCTTAAGCTGTGTTTTCGTAACGGGCAGAAGCAGAATCGATTGCAGCGCACCCAAGCGGGCAGAAACAGTAACATTCAAAGAACTAGTTCTTTGACATGAATTTTGCTTTATGTGTTATGGGTAATGAACTTTTTGGGTTGTCCAAAAGGTAATTCTAAAATGATTATTGGATATTTAATTCAGTTAAGTGAATAAATTGCTTTTTATAACTCAGATAACTTTTCCACAATTATTAGTCACTTCAATTATGCTAAATTTTATGCTTTATAGGCATGTCAATCAAAGAGTTAACTTTTCATTTCCTATGCTTGAAATTTGTAAGGGTGAATTATTTGAAGTAACTGATTGTATTTCATTATTAATAAGATATTATTTCATTAACTAGAATCATTCCATTATTAATAATATATATTATTATTATAATTATTTTATTAGCTAGAATCAATTGCTTTCAGAGTCAATGCATGTTCTTTGAATCACATCGTGTATAGGTAGGCCTACCTACAATGAGTACCGTATTCAACTTCAAAGGCCTATAGCGGCCTATTGAAGCTCTATCGAAAAAAAAAATCAAATTAATAAATGAGTGCTTTTACTTTTGGCATTTTTGGAATCTACGGGTTATATTACACCAAGAGAAATAAATATTGTTAACGTTTTTTAGGCAATTTTATTTTAGTCCCCTTTTTGATCATTGGATAGGTACGGTCCCGGCTGATATATCCAGTAAAAGCTATACAAATATTAAAAATTATTATTATTATTATTATAGATTACTGTAACACATATGACATGTACAAAGTGTATTCAAACAGGCGAACTAATTCTAATAATTATTGTTCATATAACTATATATTGCAAGAATAAACAGGTTCTGTTATGGTACTTTAAAAAACACATAGCCTATTTTAAAATGGATAAATATCTATTAATTATAGAAGGTAACTAGTACCCTTGTGATATTCCAAAATGAAACATGATTAGTTTCGACTTGTTCAATAAGGGCTCTCTTGACAATGACATAATTAGAAACTGCATGCTCATGCTTATTTTGAATATTTTAGGGTAGGCCTACTAGTTATTTTCTATAATTATTAAACATTTAAGTTGCCCTATTAAAATTAATACTTTATTAGGGTATTAATTAGAACTAGAGTAGCCATTCAAACTCCTTATTTACTATAATGTTCTAAAAGCTTATTAATTTTAATCAAAGCCTTGGAAATATAGCCTAGAAGGTAGAATTGAAAGTGATTATATTTGATGTGGCTTGGAACATAATATTTTCAACTTTTGCTTGAGTTATTTTTCATATTCAAAGAATTATTACCCCTTCAATGCAGTACATAAGTACTATTACTTAATTCTTAATGCAATACATAATTGTGATACCCTATTTTATATCCAATTCAAGTCTATTATTTAACTACACGTTACCTCTAGCATTTGCTAGTCAGCAATGTTAAATAATGTTATTATTTCCAAAAAAAGTAGAAGCCTTACAGAACCAACAAAGTTCTTAATAAGAGTTCGATGCTGTTGGGTTGAATATAATTTTAAAAATCCCTCAAGTATAAACCATCAAAACTCATTTTATTAGCTTCATGTCACTTGCTGTTTTATTCAAAACTACCTGAATTGAAGCAGTTTGCAGGAGCGATCAGAAGAAGAAGATATTATTATGAATAACATGAAATAAAAACATCAAGATGTACTGAAAAAATGAATATATTTTCTTAGATTAGTCCATCTCTTTCTTCTGTAGGCTACTACATCATACATGAATCATATCCATGGAATATTATTCATAGTTGATTTTCTTTGTCATCCTCTACTTCTGGCTGGTACACCTCTAGGCCTGAAATCAAAAAGTTATTGATAATTATTTATTATTCATTATAAAAAAAACTTTGCAAAGTGAATTCTGAAATTGATTGTTTGTAATCTGTATAAGTTTTTAATTATATTTTCTTGTAGCCCAGTCAATAAAGGTTTTTTCGATCCGAAAATTAAATAAAAGCTGAATCTTTTACCATCGATAGAACCCTCCCAGAGGGTCATTCTCCCAAAAGTCCCAAGAAATCCCCTTGGAGCTTTCCCCCCTAGCCCCCCTCAAAGTTGAAAAATGCAGGTAATCACGGAAAATCAATTATCTCTGTACCCATTGATCGGAAACAGTTCTATTATATGCCATTCGATTTGTTACATTATGGACTACAATATTAGTTATATTCATTTTTTCAATAAAATTAACAGTTTTCTTGATAAAATAATATATATGTGAAAATTTAGGGGGTTTGCGATTTGATTTTTTTGTTTTCTTCGGTTAACTTCAAAGCAAGTAGTTTTAAAGAAAAATGAGTCAAATAATTAATGTAGCCACTCTCATTGCAAATTCATTGATGTATATTGTTATGTATTTGCGATTCGATTTGACGCCGTGGAAGGGGAAACAGTCAACGCGGAACGGCGCGGCTGACTCTTAGCCATAGTAAACAGCAAACTGGAAATCAATTATCTCTGTAACCATTAATCGGAAAAAAAATCTATCATATGTCATTCGATTCGTTAAATTAAGGACTACGATATTAGTTATATTCATTTCCTCAATAAATCAAACAGTTTCCTTGATAAAATAATATATATGTGAAAATTTAGGGGTTTTTCGATTTGATTTTTGTTTTTCTCCGATCAACTTCGAAGCAAGTAATTTTAAAGAACAATGTGACGAATAATTATTGTAGCCACATTCATTGCAAATCCATTGATGTATATTGTTATGTATTTGTGATTCAAGTTGACGCTGTGGAAGGGGAAACAGCCGACGCGGCTGACTCCCTTCACCATAGTAAACAGAATAATACTGCTAACATTGCATCTCATTTACACTATGGCGCTCGAAACAATTAATTTTGTCTATTGTTTTGACATGCGCTGTATATGGATTTTCACTTTTCAATGCTCTAAAAAAAATATTACAATTTTCTTGATTCAACCATGCTCATGATAAAAATTAGGATTTCGTTGTTTGCTCACAGAATTTATTATATTGATTTGAAGTGTGCCTTCTCCATACGAGTCAGAGGTAACACAATTTGATAACTCTAGTTTCAGAAATTGATGTTTTTCAACGAAGTTTCATGATATATTATGTGTCCAACTCCTTCATCTTATCCTTATTTTGTGAAAAATGAAGATTCAAAATTTCTTTTCATAGCTTTTCTTGTGTTTTCTCTTGTTTCATCACTCTTTATAATTCAAACACTTGATAATGGGATGAATATCATCAGATCACGGGAACAAAAAAATAAAAGGGTAGGCCTACCTGAGATACTATATGAAACACTGTACTCCTGATAAATTGAAAATTTTCAAGCTGAAAGTAGATTAATTTGTTGCATATTCGGTTCAAATATCAACAAATGTTACCAAATATTACCAATATTATCACATATAGTGAGAACGAATTACTCTGAAGCTTTCTATTCTCACTTAACATGAAGAGGCAATACCAAGCCAGAATTGCAGTTCCGTTCACAATCATTATCAGAGCTTTCAAATTGATGCTATGTAAATTTAACTATAGATGCTATTCCCCTCTCACAATTTCCCTGTTTATCCTTATCGTGATTCAGAATGAAGTAGTTGATCTCTATAATCACAAAAATCAATGTACAGTACCTATAATAAATAGTAAAAATAACAAAATTTTTAGTAAGAATGCAACTTTTTCTAGGTACGAATTTCAAGGCTCATAAAATGACTTTTTCTCAATCACAGGCAGAAATTCCAATGATCATCATAATAGTAATTCAGTGAAAATTTTTGTATTGTACATTGTTCGACGTAAGATAAGCTACATCTTTAAGGTAATCAACGTATTTAGGATTATCATGTTTATGAATGAAAGCTAGACTGTGATGGAAGATAAGTCAAACTGAAATATAAACATTATATACAATGCATATTTCTGATCAACTATAATTACAAATGATAGTATCAAGCCGAAATGAATTGAGCAACTGAATTTCAAAGTTACTATCCACTGTTCAAATCGCACTGTGATTTCCTTTTACTTCCAAATGGATTGAATTACCTCACTCTTCAACGTAACAATTATTGTAAAAAAAAAAACCAGTGGAATGTGAACGTCATCCAAATAGCATTTGAATTTCAATTTTCAGATCATGAAATTCATAAAAAACTAATTCTAGAGAGTAGTGATGAATTGCAAACAGTGCAAATAACATTGATACAAAGCGATACAATGAAAATCAACATCGATGAATTTAATACTGGACTTATCAAATTTATATTACCGTTAATTTATATTATTTATAAAGCTTATAAAATGTAAAACTAACATTTGAAATTTTCTCTACTGGAGCAAAACATCGATAGAAAATAAAGAAGAGCCCATTATAAACACTTGTGTACTAGAATTCACTTGAACTAACTCATCACATCAACCCTTCAATGATCACAATGAACTAGAATGGAATAAAAACCATGAAATTGATAATCAGGTACATTTTTCAAATAGCTTCACCCAACTAAATCTGTGAATGCTAAGTCATAAGAAATCATGTTCAATAGATTTAATTTGAATGCTTCAAATAGAAAATTATCTTTTCTTTTGGTGCCCTAATCAAAATCAATTTCAATCAACATTAATCGACATAAAGAAAAGCTTCTGCCAACCTTGTGTAATGAATGACAAGATGCGAGTGGAGGTGAAAAATCGATATGTTAACAAAAATAATAGATGATGAATCATCTTTCAATTAATCTTATACGGTAGGGTACTTTGTGGTTAAATGTGAAACACTTCCATGATTTTCCTACCTTCTATGCATGCTTACTCTTCCTTGAATTGTATGTTTGCATGGCTTTCATCTTTAGAATCTACTGAATTTTCATATTGGACTGTCTAAATAATGTAGATTCAACTAGTAAGAACGGAAAATAAGCTACTTTACAGAGAGAACCATAGAAAGTTTCAACTCAACAAGCCCAATGTATAAATTTTTTATGCCTCAGCCGTCATATATATTTGGCTCAACTGAAGGTATATTATCAACCTGGCTTGGAGAATATTAACTGTAGAAAACAGCAAACACTGCACGCTATGATTTTTCAGGAAATTGCCACTGTTAACACTATTGTAATCTATGATTTATCTCAGTTTTTGACATTCATAACTTATGATAAATTTTAGCATAGAATTATGATCATACACACATAATTTGAATATGTATTATATTATGTAATAGTATGAATATTTTATCGGTTGCAAACAATATCTTTGTCTGTCATAGAATGCATGATTTAGCACTTATATAACAACAAAATGATTTTAGAGAATTTAGAGAATTAAAATGTGAAAAATTAGTTTCATCGCATGTCAAAACAATAGAGAAAATTGATTGTTTCGAGCGCCATAGTGTGAATAAGATGCAACTTAGAAAGCAGTAGGCCTACTACTGTATTCAACTGTTTACTATGGTGAAGAGATTCAGCCACGCCGTACCGCGTCGACTGTTTCCCCTTCCACAGTGTCAAATCGAATCGCAAATAAATAACAATATACATCAATGGATTCGCAATGAATGTGGCTACATTAAATATTTGTCTAATTTTCTTTAGATTATTTGCTTCGAAGTTAATCGGAGAAAACAAAAATCAAATCGAAAAACCCCTAAATTTTCACATATATATTATTTTATCAAGGAAACTGTTTGATTTATTGAGGAAATGAATATAACTAATATTGTAGTCCTTAACTTAACGAATCGAATGACATATGATAGATTTTTTTCCGATTAATGGTTACAGAGATAATTGATTTCCAGTTTGCTGTTTACTATGGCTAAGAGAGTCAGCCGCGCCGTTCCGCGTCGAATGTTTCCCCTTCCACAGCATCAAATTGAATCGCAAATACATAACAATATACATCAATGGATTCGCAATGAAAGTGGCTACATTAATTATTTGGCTCATTTTTCTTTAGAACTACTTGTTTCGAGGTTAATCGGAGAAAACAAAAAAATCAAATCACAAACCCCCTCAATTTTTACATATATATTATTTTATCAAGAAAACTGTTAATTTTATTGAAAAAATGAATATAACTAATATTGTAGTCCATAATGTAACGAATCGAATGGCATATAATAGAACTGTTTCCGATCAATGGTTACAGAGATAATTGATTTCCCGTGTTTACCTGCATTTTTCATGTTTTAGGGGGCTGGGGCAGAAAGCTCCAAGGGGATTTCTTGGGACTTTTGGGAGAATGACCCTCTGGGAGGGTTCTATCGATGGTGGGAAATTCAGCTTTTATTTAATTTTCGGATCGAAACTGCTTTTTTGGACCTTCATTGACTGGGCTATTGGGAAGAAACCCCCCAATAATGACAAAGTAATATTATATGAGAAATTCCAATAAACCAACAATCAGTTAAATTATTATTGGCACCAATCTGTAAGTTGTGTAATTCTGAATGATTGATTGAATAAATAAATAAATCTCCATGCAGGAATTGGGATTAATCAGTGTGCCCCAAGGTCAAAAGAACTTGTTGGTGAACAGCATATTTTTGGATACCATGAACAATTCATTTATTTCTGTGGTCAGTAGGCCTACTTCTCGACCGTTCGGTTTACTAAACTCTTCCAAATGTACTGCATAAAGTAATTATTGGTTCTATATTTAAAGAAACAAGTTTAATGAAACAAATCGAAATATAATCAATTAATTGCTTAATCTGAAATGATGATTATCTACAACATTATAAGTAGAACTAAGTGATTTGAAAATGAATACCAAACTGTAAATACATAAATCACAAAATAATGCAGGTATTTCATCCATGAATTCAATCATAAATTTTAAAAGGTGGAATCACTGTCATTAAAGCTATTATTCAGTGTTTTCTACCAGCACTTGCTGAGTGAATTTTTGAAGTCATCTATTCATAGTTCTAATGTATGGTCATTCATAAAGTTCAAAATTCACTCAAGATCAAGATGGACAGTTGAGAAGATTGTTTTAAAAACAATGTATTCACTTATCATTCAGGGAATAGAGCTGTTCATAATATTTAGGATTCCTTCCATAAAGAAATAATTTATGTAACAAAATCTAATAATGTGATAACATTAACATTTTAACATCAAATTATGTATTTAATGTTATCACATTATTAGATTCTGTTACATAAATTATTTCTTTATGGAAGGAATCCCAAATATTATGAACAGCTCTATTCCCTGAATGATAAGTGAATACATTGTTTTTTAAACACTCTTCTCAACTGTCCATCTTGATCTCATGTGGTTTCACGTTGTTTTGAAATATTGTATACTGTAAGCTATTAATAATTTCAAAATTCAGTCAGTTTTTTAATTATTTTAGTCACATACCATAGCTTTATGTCTTACTAATTGAATAACTAACATCAGATCGATAATAAAACATCGAAGTGGATAAACTTTTTAAAAAAATATGAAACTGTATAAAATGACATCGCCTATATAAAGTTTAAAAAATGAGTGGAATTTTATCTTACCTAACTTATTCTTATTCTAACTATGGGTTCCAATGACTTTTTCCATCCTGGTCAACAAAAAAGAATTCATATGAATTTCCTTTCGAGCACATTCTCTTCAATATTTTGTTTGTAAATGGTACCTGAAAAAAGAAACATATTTAATCTTTTAACATATATCCATTTTGGAGATAAAGTGAAGTTAAATCATCAATGATAATACATAGTTTGAATAAATTAGAAGTGGACTGGGCCTCAATAAACTATTTACATAGTGTATAGTATACTATAGCCTACTTACATTAGACTATATACTATACCCTACTTACAAGTATATAGTCTACTTACATTTTCTAGCACATAACAGAAAACACTTTAAAGTTTTATAATATAAATTAAAACAGGAGACACACGACATGGATAGATTAAAAACACTAAAAAACTTACATTACACACTCTCTGCTCAGTCGAGAAAAGGGACACAGTTCCTCGAAAATTTCCGATTCTAATGTAAGTTTCTCAGTGTTTTTAATCCATCTATGTTGTGTGTCTCCTGTTTTAATTTATACTATTTACATTGATATACCTGGGATCACGCAATATATTGATCAATAGAGCATGAATAAGTGTTCAAATACATTACTATTTTAGTTTTAAATGAGTTTGGCAGTCTTTCAATATTCAATTACACTGACTCTGATCAAGTTATTTCTATAACAATCTATGTAATTTTGTTTCCAAGTGAATTTAAATTAACTAAAAGAAGATTAATTTATGGATAGGTACCAAAGACAAAGTAAATGTTCTCATAGTCAGGTTAGTTTTGTTATTGTATTGATAAACTATGGGTTTGAAATATTTTGAGGTGCAACAATGATAATGGAATTTTAGGACTTAGAATGTAATGAAATACTTCAAAGTTAAATGATGATGTTATTTTCAATAAATCGGTTTGTGAAAACTACTAGCTGCATTATAAAAAATGTATTTTGTGATTAGGCCAACTCAATGAAAGTGTAAAAGATTGTTAGCATGAAATGCTATCTTATCTTATCTTGTAAAATTCAAAATGTTATCTTGGTTGAATAATGTTTTGAATCTGATCATTTCATGTTAACTTAATCAAGCAAGCTTGAATGAGTTTAAATCTAAATAGTTGATTACATTTCTCTCTTTCTTGTGATAATTATCTACCATACACAAACTGGCTAGTCTAGGCTTTACATTATTATTAAATCCTAGAAGTTATATTTCAAATAAATAAATAAACATTCATCAACTTCTAACTTCTTGAAAAATGAAAAAGATAGCAATTTAGACCTAGAGACTAGGTTATTAAAGGCCTACTAAAGTAGACTACCTGAATAAAAATTGTAAACATGCTGGTAGGCTACTTATAAAAATTATATTAAATTGTGTACGGTAGATCTAGCCTACTTTATTATGAGAAATTTAAGTCTACTTACTTGAATCCTCTATCACATCAGCAATTTTTAACCATATTCTATTTTTCAAATAGGTAATTCGTTGTGCAGGTCTGGAAAGTACAAAACTTTGAACTGTCGCATCAAATTTATAACGAATTTCACGCCTTTCTGTTGTAAATCCATTTTCAATTTCTCTTGTAAAAATTATATAAATAAAGAAACCAATGGAAATATTTTATACCTCAATTTTCTACTACAAATTAATTTCACAGTATAATAGTAGCAATCCGAAATCTGACAACCAACAGCAAAATAATATATCAAAACAAACCATCCAAAAATTAAAGATTGAGGTTAAAAAGAACATGGCGTCTGATCCAGAGAAAGATTATCTGCCGGTGTCACGTGATCAGAGCAGAAAAATATTTCGAAGCTGTCTGTTCCCGTCGACAGAATCCCGAAATTAGTTCTTTTTCGACAAAACGGTTCACGAGCAGTGATCGGTCGAAGCAAAATAGCATTGTGATGATAGGCCTTAAAATGAACGGCGAAATGAACGACAGTTCGTCTCTGATTTGAACAGTTCTTTTTTTCTGCTCAACTTTCTGCCGATGGGTGAACACTCCCATAAGAACAAATGTTAATTTAAAGTGAATTCTGTCGTCTGCCCGTTACGAAAACACACCTTTAGTCCATGCTATCTACCTGTGTTATTCCAATCTACACAATTAAAGCGAATTTCATTCATATAACTTATACATAAAAAATAAAAAAAAACCAACAAATGAAATTATCTTTTTTCAGATCTTCAAAGCTCGTTCAAGAGGGTTCGGTGGTATAATTGCAGCAATCGATGGGTGTCATATCCAAATAAAAAAACCGGCAAGCAAAGCAAGTACACTCAGTGATTCTTCAAGGAATTTGTGATGAAAATTGCAAATTTATTAATGTTTCCAATAATGCAATAAAAACCAGCAATTCCTATCATCATTTAAAATCACAAAGAATATAAGCAAAACAATTTATTCAAAATATTCCATAAATAATAAATTATAGAAATATCCTCCAAAATAATATGTGTTCTTCCAAGTAATGTAAGATGTACAAAATAAGCTGGCCAGTCTCCCGCCGACAACAATGAAGCATGTGGAAAGCTCACGCTTTGATCTCGATCATCGTACTTGGCGAATTCTTGTTAAGAAAAGCACATTTGTCGCACAGTGCATAAGTCTGCACGCACCTTTAGAACCCAATTGAAATAATCAAACATTTTATTCCATTCAAGTCCAGCAAGAAAGTAATGTAATCTTATCGATCGATATTCAAGACCAGCAAGAGAGTATATATTATACTCACAGCAAATTCTATCAACTGGTCATTAGTAATCGAATTTAACAAATCCAAATCCCTTCTTCTTGCCACTCTCCTTATCACAAATGACCGTGCAGTTTACAACGTTGCCAAAATTTGTGAAGTATTCTCGTTATTACGTTATGGATCTATTAAGTTTGAAATTTTTCACAAATGTTGAAAACATTTTGTCATTTAGTACTCACGGACTATTTGACTGGTTTGGAACGTGCAATAGGATTTAGTATATTTCAACAAGAATGGTAGGTAATGTAGGAATAAAAGCAAAAGCGGTAAAATGCATTGAGGAAACAAAAACAGGGATTATAATCCATAATGGATTATAAATTTTACACTTTCAGATTGTGGAATAATAAGAGGTTTGAGGAATTGGTAGTGGAACTACAGTATTGAATAAAATAGGTACCTGGTGCTTAGTTATTGAGGTTGCAGAAGTGAAAGGCTGATGCTGAAGCAAGCACAGATGCTTTTGAAGTTCGTATTTTGTTGAGACGTCTCTTTTTATATATTTCTTCTTTCCTATTCCTCCCATACTGAAAAGGAGAAAAAAAGTAATGAAGGAACACATAAAATGTTTTTTGTTTAGTCAGTCAATCAGCAATATTACAGTATTTACATAGCAGAGCAATTCGAGAATGTAATGAAGTAGCTTATCACTCTTGGACTAGGCGCCAGAAAAATAATTGAAAGAAGATAATATTATCATAGGCAGCCGAAGGGGGAGGGAGGCCTTGAGGGCTAAAAGAGAAATTTGTATTCAATTCTAAGAAAATTGATAAGATATAACAATAATGGATAAGATATAATAATCTACAGAGCTATCAGTATTCAAATTCAAAATTTGACCTTCTAAACATTGTGCTTTTGACAGAAAAACTTATACTTGTCGTTTTTTTAGTTGATAAAAATTTGAGAGGATCAATATATTCAGATTGAAATCTTCATTTAAAAAAAGATGAGAAAATTGGAATTTAAAGGTTCTCTGAGGGTTGCCATTTGAATATTTTGTTGCTTGTTAATAAATATATCATTCAGAAGCATTTTAGAGTTCACAATTTGAGAATAAGAAGTGGACCTTTTTATTTTAAATACGATTTCAGCTAAATCTGCTAAAAAATTAATGTCCTTGATTTTCAAAAACCACAATCTATTTTTTGGAGCTAGGAAGCTCATCAACATCTTTTTCGTCTTTACTCTTGAATTTTCCACAGAGCTCCTAGGATTAGAATTTCTCGTTCTCTTATCTAAATGTTGTTCTACTCTAGTGAACGAGAAACATATGGACATTTCATTCCTGAAAGAAATTTCAACCTCATATCCCTACAAAAAAATTGCCTATTTTTGTATTTTAGTGCGTATGCACTTGGTTTAAAATTGTAGAAGTGTTTTTTCTCATTTGTAGGGTATGAATTAATGAGTCTACATACAGGGCTGTAGAGAGCCGTGGCAGGCCCGCTGACTAGACCCGTAACGGGCCCCTACATATCTATACAATTGTTGATATAGTACTTGACAATAAGTAGTATAGTACTTAACGAAACACCAAATGGCCTACACACGACCACAATGCTATACAACGTTACTTATGTTACTATATTTAATATCATATTGAATATTGTTATCATATTAAATTGAATATTCTCTCTTTTCATTAGGATAATGGAATTACATAACATTAATTTTATAATAATTCAAGTATGTGTCTAGCCATGGTGGTTGAACATTTTTCACACGTGCCAGCAAGCTGAATAACCTCCCAGCCTCGGCAACAGTTACTGGCAAAGTGCAGAAAATCCTCAAAGCAATCATTACACTGGGAAAAAGGCTGGAAATCTTCTGTTCAACGACGACATTCAATAATTCTGAAGGATTCAGTTTGGCACCAAAGTTTGCTGGCTGGATGCATTTGAGATGTCCCATCTCTGAAATGAGCTCTACTTAAAAAACATCATTTATATACAGTGCTGAAGTCCATGTTTTAATCTGGTTACATAGCTCATCTGTTTGGAGCTTCGTATAAATTCACAGAAAACTGTACATTTTTTTGATTCTCTTAACAGATGGAAACCGAGAAGTCACACTTCCAATGATAGTGTCCATTAAAACATAGAAAACATGACCCTTGAACCGGTCTTCTGGAGTTTCATTCGAACCAGCTGGTCATACTGGCCACTCGGTCATTATTGAATCAGGTGATATCAAATAGGGAAAGTTTCAGTAAAAATAATTATTCAAGTTGACTGCGTTTGTATTGCTGCTTTAGTCATTTTATCAATAGCTCAGAGGTTCCCAAACTGTGCGCCGCAAACTAGTGCCAGGTGCGCCGCCGTTGTCTGTCAAAGACTCAACACTACAAAACAGTGAGGATCAGTCTGTTTGTGTGCCGTAAAAAATATTAACAATCTTACGTAAAGTAAGTCAATAATAAATTACTATTAAGAATAGAAACTAAAAAATTGATTATAATAAATAATGCAATGCGATATAAATAAATTATACTAGGTGCGCCGCCAAGCCATATCTGTACTCTAAGGGAGCCGTGGGTCAAAAAAGTTTGGAAACCTCTGCAATAGCTCATTATATAACTCATTATACTCATTTAACTCATTAACTTATTTATATAACTTATTTGTAGGTTTTTTCATTTCTTACACAGTTACAAACAGAAATATATTTTCTCATTGATACCTAGCCGCCGGGCCCCCCTGGGAAGACGGCACCCGCGGATCCAGACTTACCTGCCGTACCCTCTCTACGGGCCTGTCTACAGATGAAAATTACTAAGGTATTGCAATTATTCAAATGCCAATTAATTGATTATTATTAAACGAAAATCCAAATTAAATGCTGTAAATCAACCCTAAGACTTCTGCTACTGCAAATATTGACAACAGGGTAAACAGCTAGATGGAAATTCGATGAGCGCTACTATTCAATAATTATTTGTCAGCCCGGGAATTTGTCTTCGGAGTGATTCATAGCATTTAATTTGGATTTTTGTTTAATAATATTATTATTTATTGATTATAATATTATTATTATCATTAGCATTTGAATAATTGCAGTATTTTTGTAATTTTCATTTGTAAACTTGCTGGCCGTTTTTGCTGAAAATATTCAAATTCAGAAATATCCACAGAAAAACCAAGGTCAGACTTTATAAAACCATAGTCCGCACTGTCTAGTAACCTATGGAAGTGAGGTGTGGGCACTAACATGTAGGATTGCAAACACTCTGGATCGCTGGGAAAGAAGAATGCTAAGGAGAATATTTATGGAGCTGTAAGTGAGGGAGGAGTTTGGCGAATAAGGAATAATGATATGTGTTGGCGCAACATTATAAGGAGCCACCCCTATCCATGTACATTACGTTGAAGCGCCTGCAATGGGCAGATCATGTCAGACATGAGGACCCATGTATAGACGACATAGGACCAGGTCCTATGAAAAAAGCAAGGCTGAGATGGATGGATGGAGTCTCAAAGAATGTAAGAGATATACTTCATGTGAGAAATTGGAGGACGGAGGCAAGGGATCGAGATGGTTGAAGAGGCAGGATTCAGGAGGCCAGGGCTCGATTTGGGCTGTAGCCATCGAAGAAGAAGATGACTGGCTGGCCGCTATGACTTCGTATAAAATGGTCGCTGCTATCCAGAGATTGTCAGTTTGGTGTAAGGGTGAGCATTCTTACTTGGCATGGGTATTTCCATACTTTATGTAATGTATTGGCTACCTCTTATGTGGTTTGTCTTAGCAACAGATGTGAATATAAGTTTGTATAAACATTCACTGAATAGATTGATGATGGCTTGATAACTTATCTTCACTACACTTTCCTCCACCACATGGGCTAGGCAGCATCCTCCACTACCCTCTTCTGCCTCAAGAGTGAGTATTACAACTTGTTTTTGTGCAGCCGTTGGAAGGAAGTGTGAAGAAGGCTGACTTGGGAGATGTGACTCCAGAGAACAGTGCCTCAGTCCTGCTACAGGGGCAACAGCAATCAACAAGAATGGCTAAGCTCATCACAACCATCCTCCAAACATAGAAGACTGACCTTCATAGGAGAATGAGCCTAAAAAATCGGATGAAGCATTTAAAAGCTTAGGAAACAAGTGCCAACACTGAAGTGATATAAAAAGTTCGCCGACGCTTGGGATAGTTTTAGCCAAGAGTTCGTCGCCTCGAGTCTGGCACAGCGTGCATAAGGGCATGTCGACCCCATAGGAAAAACATTGACTTGACAAAGAAATAGCTATTTATGTATTAAGAGCGTAATGCGCGACTTTATCGCTCGCGCAAAACAGTTATCACGCGACGCGAAGCGATAAAGAAGCATTACGCGCGAATTACATACAACATTTTTTCTACAACTGCCCAAACCTGTTAAATTACTTATAACGGCGGAGTTACAATTACCGACTTTTTAGGTTAAGATCTGACTTTTTGGCGAGCTGCTCACCATCAGCTGATCAGCGAGCGTAAAGAAACTCTTCTGCGCATGCGCGAATGATAAGCAAGCGTAAAGAAAATCTACTGCGCATGCGCGGATGGTTGGCGAGCGAAAAAGTAGATTCTCCTCAGAAATAAGCTGTTTTACGAGGACAATTGAGTATGTAAATTCTTTTTTTACACGCAGTTGTAGAAAAATAGTTTTATCAAACCTGAAATAGTGTTGTACCTTAATTAAAATGTAAACTGCAAGTACAGTAGTTGCTCTGTAGCTTTGCTTATGTGTTCTTGAAACGGCATATAGGCAAGGTATAGTTAGCGGGGTGATATCCATGCCTTCACAAAAGCATTATGCTCTACCGTTCCTATAGATGAAGGATGCTCCCTAAAGAGCTTCCTTCAGTTTGCCCTTCTAATGGAACTCCTATAATAGCACCTACTTAACATGGTAGATGCGCATGCATATTAACGCTACAGAATTTCAGCAAAAACACCTAGTCTCGATCATGATTCTTTATTTTTTAATAAATGCAGTAAATTCTCTTAATTTAATACACAATATGTAGGCCTATATACAAATTATCAGAAACAAAAAATTTTCTCGATTGGTTACTTTTTCATGCCATGAAAATTTCAAGTTCCTTGTAAATTTCTCGACTGAAGTACCTCGCTTACAAGAGATCATTGACTAGTTTCTAATTAAATTGACAAAATTGGCATCCTCCTACATTCTCATGACTTACCAAAGCTTCATCAATTTCTGGTGGTTAGTTTGCGAGTAACTGTGTTTCAAACAAAAAGAGAACACTATTTACATACCAAGTCCCATTCAGGTGTCATTCGTTAGTGTGATATCTCAATTTTTCGTTATTTGTGTTTATTATCTAAAATTATCAAAATAATTGAAATAATATTAACATATTGCCATTTAAAAGCCAAAACCTAACTTCTCCTTCTACCTCTAAAACTCAATTGAACAGAGCCTTTCAAGTTATGCAAGTTATGTTCATACACTAGAAAAATTGGAGCTCTCAGTTCTGAGGCACTTCCTCTGATTCTTATTAAATTCTCTATTTGTCTTATGTATGAGTAGATTTCTGTTGAAAATTCAAAGGTCAAAAAGATGCGTAATGATTAATTTTATGAGATTAAGTTTCTTTTAGAGCAATATTAGGAAATTTCGAATAATGATCAACGGGTAGTATTTTGAATTTCTTAACGGGTAGTAGTGAACTCTAGTGGCCCTCCGCCGGTAGGCAAAGCTACAGGACGGCGACTATAGATATAAGCCTGTAATAAATTAATATATCTAACTGATAAAGTGAGATTCACTTTGAACGGTCAAAAATTGGAGAATGAGAGAGATTGATGTCTTTCTATAAGGAATGCTGACAGCTTGAAGTGGAATCTGACCATATAGGTAATTGAATGTTATGCAGTAGGAGTAGGACAAAACACAATTGAAAGGATGATGCTAGACCAAAATTATTTTCACTTTACCATCTCATTCACTACATATTAATGTATTGTAAAACTTTCTTATATTTCAAATGAATTACAAAGACAGTGGAAGAAGAAAAATTAAAAAAGTCCGGTTTCAAGGGAGGGTGCTTGAAAGCAAATCTTTTGAGAACCACTGCTTAAAAATTTGTCTTTGAAACTGAAGAATAATTATTATGTTTCCCATTTATTAATCCCTAATAGATAATTGGAAATATGAAAGTGCCCAGTGTGCATGCAATTCGTGCAATAGCATTTGTGCATTCGAAGAGAATCATTCTAGATTATTTTAAAAATTCGTATTCTCCTGTAAACTTTGGGTTAATACCTACTAGTTTCCTATATAGTATTTTCTACCAACTATAGACTAATGTAACCGCTGGCTAATACTGTCGAATTGTTCTATTCCTACAAAATAATGTATTTGTTAATTGAAATTAAAATTTTGAGTTATTTGTTTAATGTTCAAATCAATGTACCGGTATGTTTTAATTTGATTAATACAAATAATGATACAGATTGAGGAATTGAAAATGAATTGATTCGTACTCAGAAAATATTATAGTATTTATGCATTCAATATGAAATGAATCATGAGAGTATTATAATTCATGCAAAGTCAGGGTGGCCACCCATTTATAATGAAAAACTCATGTGTAATTCCCGGTTTTCCAGAGTAAAATTTCAATTTTCCAGGTAGTTCCGGTATTTGAGGAACAAGATACATTCGTGAAGAATTTATTATGGAAATCTTCAGTTCTTCCATGACGAATTGCGAATAGCGTATTTAAATTTCCAAAAATTTTTTCACTGTTTTATACTCAAAATAAGCTAACACATCGATTGAAACCAAAAATTAATGTGGAATCTATTGGGCCAACAGTCTTCAGTTACACCCTTACACCATAAAAACTTTATGATAGCACCAGAGGAACTATCAGTACATTAAGAAACATTAATAAAACATAGGCTAACCTAAAATTATAGGAAGTTTACCAATTAAATATGTTACTGTACACTTCTTTACTAGTTAATTAATTGAAATTTATGAAAAATTCATGAGGAGTTCACGGTATTTTTCCCGGTTAGTAAAATCATGAGGAATTCAAGGTTCTCCCGGTTGGTGGCCACCCTGAAAGTATTTATATGCCAAATACAGTAAAGAGATCCAATATAGAACAACACTTAGCAGTAAATATGGATTATTCTAGATACAGTCGATAGCTTAAACCTAATGATGATTTTTGATATTCTAATATTGAATTTACAGTTTCCAACAATTTTATGATTTTCTTTCTGGAGTTGGGAAACAGAATCTAAATTATTGGAGATTGGTATGCGAAACTGTATTTCTTCTATAATAAAACATTGACCGCGCTAAAAATAGTCAAATGATTATTAAAAACACAATATAAAAACATGAAGTACCCTTTTATTCAAAACATTTCAAGTTCAAATGAAATAAACAAAAACAATATTGAATAATCTATGTTCATATTTTTTATAAAATTATACAACAAAAAAAAATTATATGAACATAGATTATCCAATATTGTTTTTGTTTATTTCATTATTTGAACTTGAAAATGGCCAAAAGCCGAAACTAGTTGTTTGAAATGCTTTGAATAAAAAGGTACTTCATGTTTTTATATTGTGTTTTTAATAAGAGTAGTCAATACAAGTTAAGTGATTTTATAGCCAAAGGAGTTTGTTTAAAAGTATGTTTGTTATTTTGCTTCCAAGGACAAATACATTATTCATATTAGTAAAAATTATTGTCGGGTAACATCAAAAATATGTGGAACTTTTTCTTGTAGATCGAACACATGCGTGTGTGAGCGGTATGAAATAGATTTACTTGTGAACCGGAGTAAAGCTAGATATTAAATACTCAATTCCCAATAAAAAATTATTCACATCTAAACCAACACCTGACTTAATTGTTCTATCGAAGAAACTAGTGGCGTATTCTCAAGGCTAGGTGCGAACCTTAACTAGTTTTAAGAAATAAATTTAATTTCAAAGAGGTGGAAAGTTTCGAAAAAACATTAGTGGCCTCGTAAGCTAGCTCCTTCTGAGCGATAGTCCAGAGAGACAACGGCAATGTTGTTCTCGAAGGAGGATGAGTAGGTTCAATGCAGTGGGTTCATTTTTCATTGCAGTGAATTGAAGCTACAGCAAGCACTCTGGTAAAGCTAGTCCTAGCCCGAAAATTGGCGTTCACAGCCGACTGAAAGCGAAGCGAGTTGAGTCGCATAATTGGTTTACAGGTGAACTCGTCTACAACAGTCGTGCAGAATTGAAATGTGGGTTTTGGAAACGAGACGGGGCCGGATAGGTAGAAGAGTGGATGGATCTAGTTCCAGTGAACCTTCAGCGGTCACCTATTGTTATTAAATTTAGACATTTTCGTAGACTTTTGTTGAAAAATCACAAGTTTCTTAGTCTGGTTACTTTAAGGCACTTTCAGCTGTAAAACAGTGGTAGCCTACAGTGATTGTATTAGCACACATATTACTATCGATAGTACTTGATCACTGATTCAGATTAAATTGTAGAAAATACAAGTAACAAATGTAAGGTGCAAAGTAATAGATAAGTTGGTGCTCGCTACCTTCCAGAAATGACAAGGACAAATGACCACTAATGAGGGCAATGAAGCATAATCAGAGGACAATAGAGTATGGTAGTTAAGAGTTGGAGGATAAAACTTTTTGAGCCTTTATTGAACAATATTCGGTGGTCAGGTAGCGTGGCCCTTCTTTCCATAACGTTGAAATGTTATTGTCTGCGGTTATATTTTGCCAGTTTTGGTACAGTCTGTTGTAGCTCATTGTTTTTTAAGTTTGTTTCATTCTTCATTACTCTTTTATCAAAAAATTGAATTATTAAGGATCAGACTCAATAATTATGACTCATAAAATAAAGATATTTAACTTTTGAACGGTTATTTTTGGATTAGTGAGATGAGGTTGGTTGTTTTGCCAGGAGTGCTAGTCCAAGGTAAGTTCCGAGGCTATGCCCATAAAAGAAACTAGAAATATTATTTTACCATTATAATAATCTGGAAAGCACTCCATTGTGATAGTGAAATTGTCACGAATAAAACCATTATATTTTATGGAAATCAAACTAATTAGAACTACTACTGAGTAAAAATAAAATGTTCTCTACTAAGAAAAAAATGATTACACTATTGTGACAAGGAAAGTTTATTTCACTCTATACATTAATTTATAAAAAGTTAATTTGTAAAGAGTTCTTAAATTACAATTCCTTTTTGCATGAAATGAAAATCAGATTGGAGAAGTCCTACAACTAAAGAAACTGACAACAGCTACCATCTTAACAAAAATGTAATATAATCCATTATATAAAAAATACAGTCTTAATCCTAAATTTGCTCACAATCAATATTTGTACAACAATTCCTCATTTCAAAACATATACTCAATGGAAATAAAGTTTTCTATGACATAGTTCACAAAATGACTTAAAAGAACACACTACAAAATTAACATGTACATAGATTGTTTATAATATTAATCAGATCTTAAACAATACGTTGGTCAAGTGCTGAATTCCTAGTAGTGATGAGAGACCATACTGCGGATATACTGGGGAAGTTGGAGAGGAGACTCCTGCCTAAATATCCTGCCTGATATTTAAAGTCCAACTGCCTTTTCACTTTCAAAAAAGATTTTCACTTTCCTGGGCTACACTCCTCTCACTCGGTTCTTTCTATCCTTGCATCACAGATCTGAATAGCGCATATAAAATAATCAATTAATAGACAATGTACAAATAATTAATCCTGTATCAACTTACAATAATGTTATAATATTCATTATAATGTTATTTACTATGTAACTACTCAGATTATGCTACTGCTACAATCAAAGCTGATTGTACAATATTATTAGATTTAGATTGAATGCGATGAGTAATATTGAGGACAATAACTGTTTGACCAATAATATTACAATTATTAGGTTGCGATTTTCTGTAATTTATTCTCTTATAAATGAGTAATCAATCCCCATCCTGATTTACACTATCAATTGGCTTGAAGATTCATAAGTTGATCGGGACATGGATATGGAGTAGCTCTCATACATGAACAAAGGCAATGACGAAGTTTAGATAAAATTATTATAGAGAGTACGCAATATTTTTGGAATCTGACTTTTTAGAAGGTTGAAAGCCAATAAAATTCTGTCAAAACTAGACACAATCTATCTTCAGATAATGAAAAAAAAATAGTTTATTTCAAAGATATAATGAAGTAAATAGAACATACAAGTACCCAAGTAAGCATGTGAACACAAAATTATGTGTTAATTCAGTACTGCCATTGGGTTCCCGACCACCAAAATCTATTTCAAGCTAAGAGGAACTACTTAAGAATATTATAGCATTAGAACTACGTAATAATCATCACACTTTTATGAATATATTTAATATTACTCCTTGAAAATATCAAAGTGTTTCATGCAAAATAATTGTTTTCTTGTTGGAATAAATAAAGTTGTGTATGAATTTATTCCAATATGTAGAATAGAATAATTTTCAGAGAATAAACACATGCATCTGTTTCTGAGCGTGCCTATTTGCGAAATTCTGAGTAGAAAAACCGTTCATGGAATTGATCTTTCAACAGTTTCATTTCAAAACGATATTCACTGTTTTTATTTTGACATACATATTATTACAGTTTTGGGCTATAATGCCTGTTGTTCCCATACCTGTATGAATGTTTTTTTTTTTGTAAATAAATAAATAATGTAATAATGGGATGGTAAATTGTTGCAATATTTATTTATTTATTCACAATGAAGACAACAGGTTCCCCCAAATATGTTGAGCCTTGCAACGACTGTCTATAAATGATCTATTATTTTCAACTGCCGGTTAATGAAATAGAGAAAAATGTTACTTTACCTTCAACACATCATAGGAATTAGCAGCGACTCAGTTGTTCAATACTTTCGGCTTCCGCCATAACCACCCCCACTGCCAGTGCCTCCATAACCAACTCCGCTGCCTCCGCCATAACCTCCTCCGCCTCCATAACCACCACCACCACCACCAGCTGCAAATATAAAAACAAGTATACAACAAATTTGCACAATGAATAACAAATAATGGTTCAAAGAACTGATAATGAGGGAAATTTGTATGACTGTTATTTCAAAAATGAAATTGGGTTGCTATAATGAATTATTTATTTAATTGAGAGAAACAAACGCCCTTGAATGCGAGTAGAAGTAAAGACTTGAGAGTACAAGCACAGAAGATTTTATCTATACAAAGGTAGCAGTGAAAAGCTACACATATCTCAAGCCAACCACTAACAGAAGGTATCATCGGACTTTTTCAACTGGACAGTCGGAAACTTGAACATTAGTGCCAGTCGATTCCAACGCAGGTGTGCAGAAAAGACCACTTGCAAGTCAGCTGTTCTTCTAGACGACGTCAGTCGAATATTTCCGGAAAACGTTACTTTGGTGGCTGGCTCAAAGAAGTTGGTTTGTTGCTCGTTCAAACCTGTGTCGCTTCTAGGACCGTTTTCGCAACTCATCTCTGAATGCGTGAATAGATGAGTTGAAACACCCGTCATTAGAAGAAATATGTCATCTTACAAAGAAAGAATATCCGTCATGAATTAGTTGTTTTGGTTTTGGGAGTAAATAAACTGACCATTGCCACTATAGGGCGAAGGCCTTCCACCGGCACCGCCTGAAGAATAGTTACTGCGCATGGGTCCACCACTGTAGCTCTGTTGGTAGCCACCTCCACTCCCTCCATCATAGCCGCCCCCGCTGTTTCTGCCTCCATATGAACCGCCTCCCATTGGCTCAGATTCCCACGTTTTACCTGTTCAGATCAATTCATTTTAAAAATTCAGTTGAACGTTATAAAATCACCAAAATACTCAATCAATAAAATACATGGCAACAAAACTGTATTTTTGTTGTACGAGTTGTTTTCATCGATTTTTTGCATCATCATTATCAAATGTGTTATTCTATATGTATAGGGTCCAACTTCATCAAAGTGAGCCAACACAATTCATTTGTTTATAACAGTAAAAATGTATTACCATTTTCTATGAAAAAGTGAAAAGAAATCAGTTTACTTCGAAAATATAATACATCAATAATGCATTTCACATGAACAATGATCTTTGGAACATAATGCACTGATAACATTATACTGCACAATTATTAATAAATAAACGCATTAACAATAAGTGAATCGATTATTTCATGTGCGTTGGTGCATTAAGCGATCCCTAGACGGTCGATGTTATTGTAAAATAAAATGAATAACGATACGGAATGTCTAGGGATCACTTTGTAAACTAGCAATAAGTCTTAAACTAATGATGTGAATGACATTGAGTTTCGTTACCGCCGGCCACCACAGTTGTGTTATTCCAGTCGCTTCCTCCGCGACCTCCGCCTCCGTATCCACGACCTCCGCCTCCATATCCACCCCCACGTCCTCCTCCTCGACCTCCCCCACCTCTTCCTCCTCGTCGGCCACCCCTATCCCCACCACCTCCTCCTATCTTCGCCAACTCTTCCCTGCTTAACGCCTTTTTCACATCGATGCGTTTGCCTTTCACTGTGTGACAGCTTTGCACTGCAAATTACAATTGGTCGCATTGGAAATACATTTTGTCAAAGAAATAATTCCGAGATCAAACGAATAATTCTCAAGACTAAATACTCTCATTATGATAATAATGATCAGTATCATTGAAGCGAACAGTGTCTTATAACAATCAGAATAGGTTACTTCAGTTTTTAACGAAATACAAATATTAAATAGTAAATTTAATTATTTATACAGAGTGATTCTTAATTATGGTAAAATAATTTGATACGTGATAGTAGAGGTAGAGGTAAAAATAAGAAAAAAAGTTTATGTGTTTACTGGTCATTAAAGAAAGTTATTGGGCATCAAACGTAGAAGTCTGTGTTTTTCTACTTGGATTTTTTGCATATTCCCAACTTTTTTCTCAAAAACTACTCACACTACAGCTACCAGACTAGTTTTATTCAATTTTTCAGATATTTTTCCATATGAATCCAGCATAAGTTTTTTTCAAAAACTAGTCCACAAACAATTCAGCATCGGTGTATTTCACCAGATGAACTGAATTCCGGGCGAAATCTTTCTTCACCCTGTATATCTCGCTAATGAAGCGTTTATGGATATATGTTTATAAGAACTTTTTTTCTTATTTTTACCTCTACTATCACGTATTAAATCATTTTACCATAATTAAGAATCACCCTGTATACATACATAATATGTGGAGGCGAACAGGTAAAAACCCAAATCTTGCCTGCTTGACACAAGTTACACAAAACATATTTATAAAGATATAGCAACTTAAACCAAAAACTTATATAAAAAAATGAAAATCAGAATGATAAACTAACTATGATAAGAATATACAGTATAAATTTTGATGTGAGAAGAAATACAAAGTAATGAATGGAAATGAAGAGTAATAAAATTCGAATTATGAAAGTTAAAAAGAAAAAATAATGCCTCGGAAAAATAGCAATGTATATGAAATTAGTAATAATTTGATAATCAGTACGGTACAGGAAAAAATAAGAAGATGAGATGAAGCAATTACAAACTGATTATATCTGATAAAAAAGTCTTACCTTATAATATTAATATCTGACTGATAATATGTCAAAGATTAATATCTCATAAAGAAGAAGGAGAAGAAGAAGAAAAAGAAGAAGATACTAGAAAAAAGAGAGCAATATTAAAGAAGTTGTCCCATAGAATCAGTTTTCCAATTGAATAGAATATAATAGAATGAATGGAATATAATAGAATGACTTTTTTTATTTGTTGACGTGGCGAAGTCCGGACAGTAATGTCCACTTTACCAATAAACCACGCCGTTCGCAGAAAATACAAATACAATACAAAATATACAGAGATAATAAAGGAATGGAAACAAAGAGTGAAATAAATATAAGTCTCAAATACAGGGTGCATAATATATGCTAAGAAAGCAGCCTGAATGTCCCTTTTGAAATTTCAGCCCAGCCCGTAAAGTCCTGAATAGCTCATCGTGATGTTTTGAAAACTCCCTTTTTATATACTATCTTTGTTTTTCAATATTTTAAATAATTGATTATCTCTCGAGTAAGGGAGGATATCCCGAATGCTCGGAATCCTTCCGAATTGAAAGAATACAAGAATCAAAGCAGGAGTAAATAGTTCTATAGAATTCCTCGACAGCTGAATCTATGTCATTACAGTCATAGACTGTCTGCCATGAGACAGACTGGAGCAATTAATAGGTATAATTGGAAATTGCCACCCCTGAAATAGCAGCGGCTACACCCTGGTTCAGAGTTATTGTTATCCCCTGATGCCCCCTGACCATCAGCATTAGACATGCCCATTTTACCGACATAATGGCCCATTTTAACAGACAGCGCTGGATGATGGGAATTTTCATTCAATACCCAATGCAATACAAAACTCAGTAAATTTGACCATCATTTCAAATCACAAAGAGGATAAGCAAACCAGTTAAAATAAAAATGTTCCATAAATAATAAATTTTGGAAATATACTCTGGATAAATTATTCTTCTCAAGTAATGTATGAGAAAGAAGCTGTACAATACTATATTTCCATTCTCAACAATAATTTCGGTTGCGGTCTTTAAAGAATAACTTTAGTGTACCTTTCAAGGGGAAACAAAGAATGTAACATCAACATAATTTGGAACTATTCTCTTGAAAAATTAATACAATATATTATTTCTATAGCTTATAGAATACAGTAATCCAACAACTGGCGAATTCCTAAAGTAAAAGTGGAGTTCATCTCGAGGTACGTACAGACTAACGCGCTGCGCCGCACACAAACGGAACGCGAGCAGTAGGCAAGATTCCGCTTCGCGCGTAACGAGCTGGCCAAGATCACGCCGACAACAATGGACGTTGCACGTAGCAAGCTCGCGCTCTGATCTTGATCATCTTACTTACCGAATTCTTGTTTATGAAACGCACTTTTCGGATCCAATTAAAATAATCAGACATTTCATTCTATTTAAGTCCAGCAAGAGAATATATACTCACAGCAGATTTTATCAACTGGGTCATAGTCATCGAATTCGACAAATCCAAATCCCTTCTTCTTGCCACTCTCCTTATCACAAATGACCGTGCAGTTTACAACGTTGCCAAAATTTTTGAAATAGTCTTTTATTTCTTGTTCGTCATGTTCATCTTTCAAGCCTCCAATGAAAAGTTTTTTTACTGTAGCTGCACTCTCCGGCCTTCCAGCTTCCTGAAAATGAGAGGACGCAATCAATGCATCGATATTTATGTCTGTCATGAACAAACCATAGTTAATAATAATTCAAGTTTCATCACGCTCAATGAGAAAATATGACCTAATAATTGGATTAATATAAACCACTTTTAATAGAAAAATATTCCGAGCAAACATAGAAATTTTAGCGAAATTACCTTTACCCTACCATACCTTATGACGACTGAATGCCCAATTGTTCTATACACGTCCTGAACTTCCTCTCCACCAAGACGAGCAGAGCCGGATGGGTTGCGTAAAAGAATATACTTTGTTTGAAGTTTAGTCATGTCTTTATACTTGAGTTGTCGAGATGGCATGACGACTTCGAAGAACTCATGAAACCCATAAAGAGATGGTTCTTTAATCAACACTCCAACTTTAACCTGAATGCCTGGGTGCTAAAGGCAGTCAACTGTAACGAGTGAAATCTAGTAACAGCTAAAATTTAAAATCCGTTATCATTACAAACTATATGCTTACCAGTTTCCTTGGTTCATGTCTAATAATTGACTTTTGATATCACGAATCAAGGATACGTTATATGATAATTTATGAGCAATTACAACAAAAGTGACATTCTTTAAAAAAATGGCTGTAATGATGGTGCCATTACATAAACTAAATTGAATCTGTGAAGATGTATGAGATTTACTCCAACAAATGACTTGACACAACAAGAATGAAGAAAATAAAAATAAAACATACATTGTAAAGTTAATTATTATCAGATTATCTTGCACAAACATGTGTGAATTAGAGATTGTGTAGAGCAAATACGGGAAGTACCCCGTATAAATATCAGTTACAGTATATCAAACATCAAAAACAAACAATATGCGGAAGGAAAAACACTTACGGTTTTAGGGACTGCCCTTTTCGGTTCAACAACTCTACCATCGACGGTGTGAGGCCTCGCACTTTGTGCAGCATCGATGCAGCTAGCCTCAGAGTAAGTAACGAATCCGAAACCTCTTGACCTATAAATTGAATGAAATGGATTAAAGAAAAAAATTTATGCTTCAAAATTTCAGTACCGCCTTGAGACAAGTCTTTTGCTATTTTAATCCGCAATAATAAAATTGAAGTGCAATGTAATTTATTTAGCAGGAAAATCGGTACAGAAAAAGCTTACCTCTCTGACATCCATTTCCAAACTGAATATGATTATTGATTATATTTATATACCAAACTGATTATTTCAAACAAAAATTAACAGTTTATATTGCATCATATGTACCGGTATCAACTATCTTCTATAGAAGACAGTGACAAGGCAGAAAATCGGCCCTGTCACTATTTTCTATTTTTCTACACTGCCATAATAACGTGGACCTCACTTTATGAGCACTGCGTTAATCAGGTAGCCTTGTATGTATGCAATATTTCAATAAAACTACCTTCTAGGCTTCACTCTACCTACTCTGTTACCTTCCCTAATACCTTGACCCTGGTATTGTCCCTTACCATACTATCAAACTAGCCTAATTCGATACTATCGATATAAATGGTCACTGGTTCACTCAAAGTAAAGCCTGGTCTAAATTAGTCCACTAATGGCAATGGCATACTCTGAAAGCAGCATGGACTAGACTATTATGTAGTTATTTGATAACTTAGTGGAAAATAGCCTAATACGTGGCATAATTAGTGATTGAATACGAATATGAAATAGATAACTTATTTACTTTTTGGTATTTGAGTCCTTCATGACTACAACATCAACGATCTCACCCCATTGTTCAAAATGTTTCTTCAATGAATCATCAGTTGTCTTGTAGTCCAAACCTCCAATGAACAGTTTGCGCACATGTTCTGGCTCCTTTGAGTCCTGTAAGTCAGAAAACGTTTCTTACATCACATATATATTTTTTTTTAACTAACGTGAACTAAATTTTTAAAACTAGCCTATACAGAGTAATTCATAATTATGGTAAAATAATTTAATACGTGATAGTAGAGGTAAAAATAAGAAAAAAGTTCTTATAAACATATATCCATAAACGCTTCATTAGCGAGCTATACAGGGTGAAAGATTTCGCCCGGAATTCAGTTCCTCTGGTGAAATACACCGATGCTGAATTGTTTGGGGACTAGTTTTTGAAAAACTTATGCTGGATTCATATGGAAAAATATCTGAAAAACTGAATAAAACTAGTCTGCAAGCTGTAGTGTGAGTAGTTTTTGAGAAAAAAGTTGAAATATGCAAAAAATTCAAGTGGAAAAACACAGACTTCTACGTTTGATGCCCAATAACTTTCTTTAATGACCAGTAAACAAATAATTTTTCGCAATAAAAATTGTGGAGAATTTAATTCTGAAAAGAATGATGTAAGCTGTGTAAACTAAATTTGAATAAAAGTTGGATAAAATGTATTCTTATGTAGTACATTACACCACAAAAATTTGCTGTTCTATGAGGAGAGAACTAATAACTCATAAGTTGTAGCTGATTGCAAATAAAATATTCGGTTTTTTATGAAAAGTTTTTTTTATATGAAAGTAGCATATCTAAATGACATTAAACTTATACCAAAAGACTAGTAGATAATGTCATTAAGCCTGGGAGGAAGCTCGAACAGAAGTAGATGATCTCCTATGATTCCTGCCTAAATGTTTACTGAAAACTGATGTTGTGGAAGATTGGGATTGATGGCATGAGGATTCTCAGCTGCCCAAATATGTTAGTTGTGGACGTTAACGATAGCTGTTCTTGTAAAGTGTGCCTCTTCTGTGAATAAAACGGTTGTTAAAAAGTTTGGGTAAACAAGTTTTACTAAAAACCATCGGCAAATACCAGCACGGGGAATACAGTCTCGTGGCAATAGAGTATGAACTTTCTGGAGGTGGTATGAATGTAATTGTTGCTCTTTTAGTATCCTCCAAATAATATATTGATTGATATTAAACTGCACTGACAATGCTCTTGTGTTCTTCTCAGGATGTTCATAAATTTCATTAAGAACTTGTTCTTCTAACTCAACAGTCTTAGTAGATCGGGGTCTGCCTGCATAAATGTGCTCTTTAGATATCAAAGAATGTGTCTCAGACAGACGTTGATGAATAGTGGCAAAAAACCTTGAACTTGGACATACTCGGTTAGGAAAGTTCTCTTGATACAAACGTCTTGCTTCAGTACTATTACAGTAGTGTCCCATTCCATACATTAAATGCATGTCAGCTAATTCGGAGTATGAATAATGTCTAAAATTACCTGCCATTTTTTAAAAAGTTAACACTTAACACAAAAGCAAAGTGAAATGGTTACAAATAACTGGTTAATAGGTTAAACAAAAAACACAGCGCGAGTAGGCCTAACTTACAGTTTGTATTTTTGTTCAACAGTGAGGTAAATATTTCTGAAAATTTTCAGCTGATAATTTCTTTTAAATATTTTTTTATTTAAAACAAAATAAATCAGCTGTTTTGGAACAGCAGTTCTTAAAATCAATGTTCTATTTGCAATCAGCTACAACCTATGAGTTATTAGTTCTCTCCTCATAAAACAGCAAATTTTGTGGTGTAATGTACTACATAAGAATACATTTTATCCAACTTTTATTTAAATTTAGTTTACACAGCTTACATCATTTTTTTCAGAATTATATTCTCTACAATTTTTTTTGTGGAAAATTATTTGTCTACTGGTCATTGAAGAAAGTTATTGGGCATCAAACGTAGAAGTCTGTGTTTTTCTTAGATTTTTTGCATATTTCAACTTTTTTCTCAAAAACTACTCACAGTACAGATTCCAGACTAGATTTATTCAATTTTTCAGATATTTTTCCATATGAATCCAGCATAAGTTTTTCAAAAACTAGTCCCCAAACAATTCAGCATCGGTGTATTTCACCAGAGGAACTGAATTCCGGGAGAAATCTTTCACCCTGTACAGCTCGCTAATGAAGCGTTTATGGGTATATGTTTTTAGGAGCTTTTTTTCTTATTTTCACCTCTACTATCACGTATTAAATTATTTTACCATAATTATGAATCACCCTGTATATTATAATGTGGCCTAGTAGAAAGTCAACTGGGCCATCAAGACCACTTACCTTAATACACAACGTATGCTAAGTGGCTATTATTTTGTGCAGTGCTAAAATGTACATGTGACGATTTACTGTCATTGTGAAAAAGTAAGATAGCATTATTAGATTACATTAACCGATTATTTATCCTTGAGACGTATATGATAATAAAATAAAAATTTAGTCACGGCTTCGAACAAGGCAATTATTTTGTAAGTATAACTAGCTTACATTTTATTGTTGGAAAAGTAGTACAAGGAAACATCTAGGGCCGGTTTCCGAGCTCGGGATTTAGGTAAGTTCTAGACTTTGAACAGCTGGATTCAGAAAATTGGCTTTCCAAAACGGGGCGTACTCGCAGTAAATAGTTGCAGCAAAATAAATCTTTATTTTCTCATTTCTATATTTGGAAACGTTTTTCCTTGACGAAATGAAACATTCCTAAATAATTCAAAATAGCTGAAATTTCACACTAACTTATTTTCTCTTCATTTTATTTTGAGTTCAATTTTCTGGTTTTTCGAAATTCAATTTTTTTTAATAAGTACATTATCAAAAAACTAAAAAAAATAAACATGACTAACTACGACTACGCCCCGTTTCGAAAGCCAATTTTCTGACTCCAGAACCTAGCTAAATCCCGAGCCCTTATTGTCTATTATAAAACCGGCCCTTATTGTGTGCTGATAAACTAATTAGACTTGCCACTATTTCAGTAAAAATAATTTATTACAATAAGTACAATAACTTGTACTAGAATCGATCAACAGGCTCAAGTCTAAAACTGTTCCTATTCCAAATTAGGTCTATAGTATGACACACTGTCCAAAGATATAGGTTATGAAAGTCAAATTTAAAAATGTATAATTTACACCACAAAACCAAGAAAACGAACAAATTTTTAATTTAAAAATGGTTGATATGTAGGCCTACAGAATATAAGAGAGATCAGAAACAAAAAATTGAAAATGTCTGAATTGAAAATTTATAGCTGAAAGCACACACACAAATTATTCCAACCTACGGTACTTCAGTAAACTGTAATATAGCCTAGAATCAACATTTTTATGTAATTTAATAATCGTTTAAATTGCTAATTTAATTCAAGAAACTGAATTATTTAATCGAGGCCAGAAAGAATAAAGACGGAGAAGAGTACACAAGAAAGCGGCACAAGTAAAATTCACCGGTTAAACAAAAGAAATTCAGCGGTACAACAAACAAATAAGCAATTATATTGTAACTTACATCATTCTTCACCATGGTTGTACTAATTCAACAAAATAGCAAATCAATTTGACTTGATTTCAGCTTAACTCGATTAATGACTAAGAGTTCTGACCAAACCAAACAATGCTATTCCAGTCCACAAGTTCCAACTTCCAAGCCAAGATAAAAAAAATGAGAGCAGAAGCAAGGAAGGAGGTTAGCCTATAGAACCGAATACATAAAGAATGGATAGTTGATTGGTTATCTTGACGCCAAAAACCGCCATCTTGAAAGAAAGTCTATGGTGATGTAAGTGATGACGTCACCCGTTGTCAAGAAGATAGTTCAGACTCTATAGTGAGGTCCACGTTATAATGACAGTATTTAATCAACTTTAGTTTTACTATCCTTGTCTATCATTCGAGTTGAAAGTATTTTTTTCAAGTTCTACGCACTCAAAACACCAATTTTCAGTACTTATTTAGATCAAATAAGTTTTTTTACAGCCAAAGCAGAAAGTCTCACAAAGTTTTTTTTCAATATAATTTTACTTTCACAGCATAGGCTGGAAGTGTTACAGTCTGCCATTTCATATTAAAAATGCTCATTTGAAAATCTATACAGTTTGATTTCAATCACAAATGGAAATGGTTTGAAACAAACGAAAATATGCTTTGTTCCTGACTGTTAAGATTACAGTGAAAAGGCAGGCTGCTTGCCATTTTTTTTTTTTTTAGATTTCCCAAAAACCCCAAAGCCTAGCTGGTTGCCTCTATAAGTTATGTACTACATTATTAGGTTATGTTATTGTTTACAAGGGCTACTTGTAATATAAATAGAAATTAATACAAATCTCAGTACCCTTTTTGAGTTATTTTATCACAACATGTTTCGGACATTCATACCATTTTCAAGTGATTTGAAATAAATGGATAAATACTGCTGAAGATTCTTATTTTTGATCATATGTTATTAGTGTATGAACTAGGACTGTAAATTTTGGATTTAAATTTGCATAGATTATCAAAAATTGGGTTATTGGTATCTAATTGAATTAAGTCTACTATTTTATCTCTGAATATGAAAGAAGAATTTCATATTTATGCGGCAGCAAAATTAAACAGAGATAAAATAATAAACCTCATTCAATTAGATACCAATACTGTAACCCAATTTTCTATAGAATCATGCAAATTTAAATCAGAAATTAACAGTCCTGGTTCATAAAATCAAATGAATACACTAACATACGATCAAAAATAAGAATCTTCCAGCAGTATTTATTTATTTATTTCAAATCACTTGAAAATGGCATGAATGCCCGAAACATGTTGTGATAAAAAAATTCAAAATTGGTACTGAGATTTGTATTTCTATTAAGTTAGAATGAAGTATATACAACATGATTAGTAGTCACAGCATCTTCACCTTTTTTACTGTGTTGGGCTCATTCAATACCTTACTATTTAACATAAATTGAAAACAATTATGGACTTCAATAAACCTAAACACCAAACTTATAAGTGGCTCTACCTAAACACCTAACCTATATATATTTAAGCTTTCCAAGTTGAACGTACTGTAAATAATATAGTCTACTATCTAACAGTTACACTAAACAATAGAAAAACAGAATATATATATATATATATATATATATATATATGAGTTCTTAATTACAACTTTATAACAATCTAATGGAATTCTAGGTGATAATTCAAATTGCACTTCAACTTTCTCTACAAGTGGGCTTACCATAGCAGCCTACAGACATGGTACTATGCACTACTTTGTGAGATTTTCTGCTTTGGCTATCAAAAAAAAAATTATTCGATTCAAATAAAAACTGAAAATTGATGATTTGAGTGTGTAGAACTTGAAAGAACACAGTATTTTTCCTTAGCAAGGGAATCAGCCATGCTCGAGGTGCTCATACTGTGGGCATGAGAACAGCACATGCTCGAACGACTCCAGCTGTTGCAAGTTGTATGGAACACAACTGATCGGCTCTGATCTTATGGATGTTGCCCCTGCTTGTGAGGATGAATTGTTGTCTTGTGGCAAGTTGCAGCAGTACCATCAGCCTGATACAGTGAAAAGGCAGATTAAGTCCGAAGTAAGCAGCCTCAGAATCAGCAACTTCTCTCGGGACATCAAGGAGTAGTGAATCAGATATTGCACCTCTCAAGATCTTGAAATCTGAGCCTCATCTCCTAATCATAGAGTATGATCCTTTTATTTATCTGCCACTCTCCAACATCTCTGCTGAAGATGAGCTCTCCCCTGTTGACTCCCTCCAGCAGCAACTTCAACTGGGCCCCCCAATTATATCTATGGTCAACTGCACCCAGTCTTATCAACTCAGCCTGTCTGATGAAACAAATTTTTGGAAGACAATCATGTTCCATTTCCAAAATCTGGATAACCCAGTAAATACAGGATGCAGCAAAAATTAGATAGGAAGTGCAAAGCTCCCCGAACTCCATGCGCAATGCTGCATTTGGGGTACACTGAGGCAAATGAAAAATCATTCTGTAGAAGCTGGTTTGCAAAGTTTCAAACTCACTTAAGAGTCATAATCCCCATATGTGTGCACCATATATTGTTCATTGTTTATTGTTTTTGAAGGGACGGATTCAAGGATCCAAAGGTTAAAAGAACCCCACACGTCAACCGAAGCTTATTGTGTTTCCAAGTAGTATGTTAGTTAGGCAAACCAATACCTGTGTTCTTAACAAGAACCAGGATGGAGTTTTTCCCCATACTAACATCCCATTCATCACCCGGTTGCTTGTTGCAATCCAGTGTGATATGCTTGGCAGTCTCTTCAGACTGATTAGTCCTCGTGACCTACGTCAGTTCCACTCCTGGCCAACTTTGAAGGTCCTACCGCTGAGGAAGGGGTGGCCAAGTTGCCTCTATAGTGAGGTCCATGTTATAACAGCAGTGGATAAAGATGGAAGAATGCCGATTCTCTGCATTAATTAATTATATTTCTACACTGTCAAAAACATAATTGGCATTGTTGTGGACCTAGAAAAGGCTTTGGCAACCACTGGCTTTGTCGAATGATAGATAAGGATAGCAAAACCAAAGTTGATCAAATACTGACATTATAACGTGGACCTCACTATAGGTTTGTTGTTTGTTGTTATGCTTGAGCCCTGGAGACCCAAAAGTGTCATTTCATGAAAACAACAAGACGTACAGAGCACTAACACTACACAAAGTTAGACAGTCACGACTAGAAGCTTGAGAACGAGAATGAGTTGTTAGAAACGTAATAGTATGAAATATTATGTTTGGATAATACAATTGGCCAATTTTATACAATTATTTCAACACATGTGGCAGACTTCCTTGATTGATTAATAAAAACATGAACTATTTTTTTACATCTGAGGTGGTTGAGTATTCGAATATACTATACAGATTAACATGGAAGAAAGAAGAATGGCAGTAGAGATACTAACCAACCCTATATGGCTGAACAGAAAGTTCCTGATAACAAATTACAAATTAAAGAATACTACCTACATCCTACATGGTGAATTATAAACTATTTTAGAAAATCACGAAATTAAACCAATAATAACAGTAAAAATAAGTTAATCACAGTTTAAGGTGGGGAAAATTATACAATAAATTCAACTAGGTACCTAGGTCTCCAAATGGTGTACATTGGTCAACACTAAAATTAACTACCAAATACTGGTGGTCAAACAAACTTATACTTTGCTGACCACACTTTACACAACATTTCAAAGAAATGGGGCATATATTGTGTATATGTAGGCATTTGAGACTTATGAGCATGTATGAGACTTATATGTGTTGTGTATCTGCCATATGCTAAAGAAATAATAAACTAGGTACCCTACTGTATAGGCTATAGGGACAATACTTATGTATGAATTCTTTATTAAAATGATGTAATATGTTGAATTATTCAACTTTTTGAGTGATTTCTATCCTTCTTCAGCATAGAAATCAAATAAAATGCAGTCTGCAGAATCTATTGTACCTTTTCCACAAATAGTAAAATTCATCTCTAAGAAATTCTTGTTCAATTTATTGTGAATTTTAATGGGAGTTCAAGGTATCCTTGAGGTCGAGAAAATCGAATGCAATTAGATTCAATGCAGTTTGCTGGGACCTTGCAAGATAAGATTTTGTGAAATTGAACATGGTGGTTAAACTAAAAAGTAGTTTCTACCGGTGGAAGTACTGTATCACAAACCAAAAATCCAAAAATATCTACATTCAGTTATGACAGTTTGATGGCTTTAATGCTATTATAATATTCAACTAAGAACCTGAAATTGAATCAATAAATATAACTCAACAATAGATTTCAACCAGTACAGTGTATATAAGTTGTATACATAATGATTATGATGTGTTTTTGAAAAACAATAACAATTTATGATTTACATTTATGTGTAATCAGAATATTCAATGATTCATGATATTACTGTCCTTCATGATATTCAACTAGCAATATGATTCTGAACTCATTGACAAAATAATCATCTGCAGATCTGTGGAAAGATGCTACTTTCGATGAGTTGGAAAACGTTGTCAACGTTTGATCAATAGAATTTTTTGGCCTGGGGTGATGGAATTCCGCGACTCCATTCCTGAGTAAACCCAGCTTCTTGTGTGGGTAAGGCGACAAGCTGGGTCGAAAAAACCTAGTTTGTCGTCGTTCCTGTTTGTTGCAATAGCTCAGTTTGTCCCTTTTTTTGGTTGTGCTGGTTTTCTGTGACCCCTTCTGTGGGGGGTCGCAGAGTATCGCCAGCCCTTAAAAGTTAAAACCATAACAACCAAACAAATTGGGACGAATTGAGCTATTTCGTCAAACTGGGACGACGACCAACTAGGTCACTTCACGCACACGACAAGCTTGGTTTACTCGCGGAAATCCACAGTCCACATGTTTTCTTGCTATTGTTTGTGGTACCGTTAGCGGAAACTGATTCAAAACTCGCTGGTATGTGAAAGCTCAATTTATTAAAGTATCCATACTCTTTCAAAAAATAATTATTAATATAAATAATAATTTCATTTCAATATAATATTAACGTTTGTATAAGTAATAAATAGTATTCCATTTTATTCATCATATTTCTCTCTAACTACTCTAACTATCGAAACTATCAATTTCGAGTAACTGGTACGCAGTCAACGGTTCGGTCAATAGAATTTTTCTATTGAGTAGAGCCAGGATGATGATCATTAATAATATAAGAATAACTAACCTATAAAATAGATAACCCATATTGACCACCTTCTGCCCTTCTCTGATCTGAGCCTATGAATATCTTAGTTATTTTTCATAAAAAAAGGTGGCAACCCTAACCTTCTCTGATCTGAGCCTATGAATATCTTAGTTTTGTTTCCAATACAGTTAGATACTAGAAGGAGATTTAAGAAGAAATGATATTAACATTATGTTTTCATAAATTTATTGATTCCCTGAACATGATGGAATTCCTCAATTAAAGAATACACTTTTTGTCTGCTGTGCAACTTTCTATTGAATACTATTTTTGGCATTCTAGCCTCACTCATCCTCATCACATGCCCCAACCACCTTATTTCTTATTCACCATTGCTGCTCATTAAACTGAACTTCTTAATATGGATCTTTCAAAGATTTTTAACGAATTTTCGTCAGCCTTATTCATCACCCAAGTTTCTGTCACATATGTTTCCACTGGACGCACCAATGTTTTATAAATATTGTTATCTTGGTGCTCCTGCCGACCAACTTACTTTTGAATAATCTAACATTGGCATAGTAGGCCCTAATAAGTGCTTGAATCCTTTCTTTTAGATAAGCATTATTACCTGTGGCATTTATTGGGCATCCTAGATACTTGAAGTTCTCTACACCTGTAAACTTTTTGTTATTCACATAGATATCTCTTGGTACTCTGGACTTGACTGCTGACACACACAAATATTTACTCTTGTTCTCATTTACAACCAGCCCGACTTTTTGTGCCTCAATTTCCTGGATTTTATAAACTTCTTTAAAGCAAGCCACACTTCTAGCCATTATTACCACGTCATCCGCATATGCACATACTTGATGCATCTTGTTGAATATGGTACCTCTCTGATCAATAGCTTTCTGGGGAGCAATGTCGAACAGTAGGTACTGCTGAGAGCCCATCACCATGATTTACACCAGCATTGAAATGAAAGCTTCTGCTCAGCCTATTTCCCATCTTCACTTTGGATGTAGTCGCAGCCATTATCATTGTGATGGGGTTAACAAGCTTACTCTGAATACTAAAACTCTTGAGTATCTGACACAGCTTAGGCCTGATGAGACTATCAAAGGCTTGCTTAAAATCAATGAAAAGGCAGTGCACATCTATTCCATGCTCATAGAATTTTTCTATTATTTGTTTTATTACAAAGATCTGGTCAGTTGTACCCCTATCTCTGTGAAAGCCACACTGGTATTCACCAAGTATATTTTCTGAATATGGCTCCAGTCTATTTCTCATGATTGCAGAGAAAATCTTTAATACGACATTAAATAGGGTAATCCCTCTATAATTCTGGCACTCCATTTTGTCTCCTCCCTTGAAAATCAGATGGATAATACCCCCTCTCCATTCTTCAGGCATCACTTTAGGTACCGGTAATGCAAACTTTCGAAAAGAGTTTGTCCTCCTTTTCTGATCATTTCTGCCATGATAGCATCCTCTCCTGGTGCCTTACCATTTTTTATTTGTTTTGCCACCTGCATTATCTCTTGGATTTTTGGAGGATTGGTAACATCGTTTTCTATTTGTACTTGTATTTTATCCTCATTTTCATCAATGTCTTCAATATGAGCACGGTTCAGAGTCTCCTCAAAATATTCCACCCATCTATCCATCATGCTTTCCTCACTAACCACTTTCCCATCATTTCCACGGTATACCATCATTCCTGGCTGAAATCCTCTCCTCATTTTATTTAACGCCAAGCAGAAGTTCTTGGTTTCACTCACTCTACTCATTTCCTCAATATATTCCAAATCCCGCTCCATTTTTTATCTCTTTTTTCTTCTGCAGATTTTATCAGCTATATTCTCCTTTCGTTTTTGTCATTTTCCAAGTTCATTTTGGTTTCCTTTTGTATCATCCTCATACGAGCAGCGTTCTTTATTCTTTCTATAGCTACTCTGCACTCATCATCAAACCATTCTGTTCTACCCGCTCTATTCACCTGACCTAGAATTTCCTTTGCCACTTCATTTACCAATTCTTTTATAACTTTCCAGTTCTCTTCTACACTTTCTCTTTCACCCCTACTCCTGATTTACTCATGTTTCTATATATTTTCTTGTACCTTTCATTTTTTTAATTTCCCAAATTCCATTTTCTCGGCTGTATTTTATTTTTCCTACAGTCACTTATTTTCTCTCTGAGGACTGCCTTCACTAAATAGTGATGCAAGTCACAAAAAATTTGGCTCGCTACAGCTCCGAGTGTCTATTATGGAGGATGAGAATCTTTTCCTTATTACCACATGATCAATTTGATTGATCATTCTACCATCTGGCGATTTCCATGTACCAAGATGTATTCTCTTATGAGGGAAGTGTGTGCTCTTAATATACATATTTGTCCTGGCCGCGAAATTTGCTAATAGCTATCCATTCTCACTTCTTATCTCATCGATGCAATGCCTTTTTCCCTGCAATGCCTTCCAGTTCATCTCCTTTTCCTATTTTAGCATTAAAATCTCCTAGGACCACCAGTATATCATACCTAGGAATTCCATCGCACACTTCTTCAAGCCCCATAAAATTGCTGTTTTTCTTCTTCACCCTTATCTCCTGTAGGAGCATGTACAGATTTCAATGAAATATTCTGGAATTTACCTTTAATTCTCAGTCTACATATTCTCTCATTTACAGGCTCGACTTCCAATAAACTCCTTTTCACGCTCTTGCTTATCAAGAATCTGGTGGCTAACATTCCTTTTCTTTCATCTGAACCACTATACACAATTGAGCATTCCCTTTTATCAATCCTTCCTTGTCCCTGCCATCTCATTTCCTGGAGGGCAACAATATCTATTTTTGCCTTTGCTATCTCATTCATTATCTCTTTCATTTTCCCAGGCTTCATCATTGTCTGTACATTCCATGTACCTATCTTAATATCACTAGATCTATCCGTTTCCAAATCCAAGTCAGTTTCCTTTCCATAAATTCCTTTTTTCCGGTTACCGATCTGAGGCCGTTGTGTTGGTTTGATAACGATTTGCTTTTTCCGGGGCAAGGCTGTTGGCCTTGCGCCCAACCCCCTACTAGGAGGACCAGGGGATCATGCGGTTATTTCTTTTCTCTCACTAGTTATCTATTTTATCTCATGCAGTTATTTCTAGCAAAATGTGAGAAAACGCACAAAAGCGGTAGGGAATGCTGAGAAAACGCAGTAAAGCCACCAATCTTGGGCGTATCTTTGGCGTAATTTTGAGTCCTCTTAAGAATAAATTTCTATAGACCCTTGCTGAACTCCTATACAAAATTTAAACATGATCTGGTTCTTGAGAAGGCCTAGAAAATGCATGAAAAACGCTCAAAAACCGCCGATCTTGGGCAGAACTTTGGCGTCTTAACTTTATAAGTGGAAATCAACTCCCAATACAACATTTTGACTCTGGACATGAGTGCTAGAGTGTTCTAGACATTAGAACCAGCCACGGTGTGTTTTCTTGTCCAGCTGTCAAGGTATCTCGCCTCCCTCTCGAATAATTACTCTACTCTCACTTCTGGTGTCACAGTGGTGGATTGAGTAGCCATTGCTGACTTGAGAATTTATTATATCACTTCTCACCAGCATTCTTGACTCTCACTCTCTCTCTGGTCTTACCTTCCTTATATGTGTTGAACCGTTGGTTCAAGGCGGGGGGTATGTTGCGGCAGCTTATCCTTATCATTGCCAGATAGGACGCATGTCGGCTGCTCGGCTGTCGATTCTCCCGGGAGTCCGTCACTCCCTGAGCTCTGATCTGTGTGGAACAGTACTCCAATGTAGTTAGTCGTTAACCTACAATTTCTGCACTCTCGCAAACTCTCCCTCTCTCTCTCTCTCTCTCTCTCTCTCTCTATCATAATCAAATGTTACTCTCATTTATTTCTCATTAAATTATTCCTCTCATTTCACCACTTCATCACTCAAGCCTCATGCAAGTGCAACATACGTGCAAGGGGCGCCCCCACCTGGTGCAGCACAATGGAGCATCACATCGTACTTCCAGTGGTGAGTAATATAATCATCCCCTCACTCAAGGTCCTCCGAATTCCTGTTCATAATTAACCAATCATCTTTAAACCAAGGGTTACAATATTGATCAGAATGATACACAATATAACTATGCTAACGATGCAGACTAGTATTGATTGCATGAAACAGACAATCTTTGAAGACTGCATTATCAACTTAATGAAGGATCTACACAAATAGTACTTACAATGAATAACAAGAAAACTAAATACGTGACCAGCAGCAGAACCTTAAAAAAGAAGGTGACAGAGAACTGGAAATACAGAACTTTGTTTTTGAAAGGGTATCAGAGTTTAAATACCTCGGCTCTGTAATCACCGAGGATAGGCTAACAATAGGTTTGAGGACTACATGAAAGCGAAGGTAGCAGCAGGAAATAAAAGCTATTTTGCCTTGAGTCAATATTATTGAGGTCTAGAGCGTTATCAAACAAGTAGAAAATCAAGATCCACGAAACAATAACTGAGCCAATAGTGTTGTATGGAGCAGAGGCCTACAAAGAAAGATCAAAATCTCCTGAATATTTGGGAACGAAAAATCCTGAGAAGGATTTATCAACCCATCATCATCAATATATATTGGAAAATATAGCACCAAGAAGTAATTATTTAGGCACTGAAAAATAAATGTTATTAATAAATAAAATGTAATTGATTATTTTAAACATAGATGAACAGTTAATATTACATCAGATATAGGCCTACCAGTATCAGCTATCAGGTAGTGGCAAGGTAGAGAATAGGCAACGCTGTGATTCTATCTTTTTCCACTGCTATTGTAACGTCGATCTCACTAACTATTTATTAGTGTGCACTGAAGTCAAACTTGCTGACGCCAGAAAGGCGTAAAAACGCGCCTTACGAGCGTCGCAAATATGCACTGAGACCGAGCCTAAATTATTATAGGCAGTGCATTATTTGCTCGTTCAAGCTTAACTTTGCCTTTTGCTTGTATTTTTTTCTGGCCTCTCTATTATTCAGCACTTGTTCATTTACAAGTATTTTCTATTTATTTAACTAGATTTTAAATCAACTACAATTAAGGATACATTTATTTAATTCATTCATAACTTCATTATGATTGCGATTTAACCTCAAAGTCGTATTTTCTCATCACCAATTATATTTGGCGCGAACTCAAGTCCTCGAATACGCAGCAGCAACAGTAGTGGTCCAGTGCATCACTCATTTTTGCTTCCACATTTATTTCGAAATTTTAGAGCAGACTTTGAAGAAGAAAATGCACGATTTTTTTAAATTCGTAATTAACTTCAAATATTATTTTATTATTGTGGCAGGTTTTACTGCACATTTCTTCTCAAATGAAGGAGTTCATATGAAGAAACGTGTATTTGAAGCTGTCTTGTTTGTAAGTAGACAAATTTATTGGAACATTTCAAACATGGTGAGCTATGACGCCCCCTATCGAAATTATTTTAGGTCTGAAGCAGCGTTAGCATTAGTCAGTTTCACTTGAATTCAAGTTTTCTTTCAACGTTTGAGTTGATGAAAGGATGATTTTGAAAACTTGGAGTCAAGTTTAAATTCAAGTTTTTATAACCTCAAAACTATGAGTACGGTAAGGCTATAAATTAAAAAATCGAATTAATCTCAAAGTTTTCTTCTTAGATAGACTACATTTTATACTTTTATATTGAATCATACTTCTCTATTTTTCAATAATTTCATACTGAACTTTCATAATTAAGATGAAATATTTTTTCAATTAATATTATTAATCACATTGTTGAAAGGCGATCTGGCAACAGAGCAAAGCAAGAAAGAGATAGCGCTATCTGCTTTGTTGAATTATAGACAAGGATAGCAATACAATTGCTAATCAAACACTGCCATTATACGTGAACCTCACTATAGTTGTTTTTATACATTCAACATTGACCGACAACTGTTTTTATCCCATTTGTAGGTTGAATAGTACCTTTTAGATTCAAGTCGAATCCATTAGTCAAATATGTTTTCAACATCTATAAAACTTGAAGAAGGGCCTACATTGGTAAAGTGGATTCAAGTTTCTGTTCTTACTTATAAATTCGACTACAAGTTTGAATAATACGGTACCTAACCATACTGTAACAACAGCTCGTACAGTTCATTCAAAAATGAAACTTGATAAATCTCCTACACTTCTTGTACAGTGAAGTTTTGCGATATTTCCAACAGTTTTCGAGTTATTTGCTCTTGAAAGTGTAAAATTGTTCAAATAACAGGTTTTTATCTAATTTTCTGCTCTTTCAGGGCTTATAGTCTAACTCCTCAACAGTGCATCGTTAAAACCAATGCTCATTGCACAATAACCTTGTACAGTGCATTCATTACTATGCATAGTGACTCCAAATGGAATCATCTCAGTTTTTACTGTCTTTCATTCAATATATTATGAATCCAAATGGAATCATTATGCATCACAAGACTAGCTTTATATGTGTCCTTACAAGTAGTTCCTTTGGAACACACAGATAGCAGCATATACCACACTTTCAAACGGATTCCATCTGAAGTGTCATGGCCTTCTGAAACGTAAGTCTCCGTCTCCATATTTACTTGTAATTTATAATAATTGAACGAGCGTCAGCGAAGTTCTCACTTCTGACTTACTGACTTACTGAAGGCGTTTCCTGTCTGTAGGCCTATGTTCGACAAGAACTTTAGAGAGAATTGATCAATCAGCTTAAAATTTTGAACACGAATTCTTCAAACCGTTTTACAGGTCAAGTTCGTTGGACAACAAAATTGACTCACTCCTTCGTCCTTTTCCAGGATATAGAAATAACATTGAAAGTGCATAAGAAGACAGCCATTAGCCGTTTTCACACCGATATCTCGCCGACACGACATACAGACAGGATTTACTCTGATGAAAAGCATAGAGGAGGCTGTGGTTTATAACTGCGGGAAGTCTACTGTTCACAGAACTATTAGTAGAAATAGACACGACTTCTACAGACATCTGTGTAATGCATGCAATTAATCCTATCTTCAAAGTAGATGATACTAGTAGTTCTGTGACCAGTAGACCTCGCGCAGTTAAAAACCTCCTCTTATACTGTCCATCAGAGTAAATCCTGTCTGTATGTCGTGTCGGCAAGATGTCGATATGAAAATGGCTAACGGCTGTTGAGGTTGGTGTATCAAAAATGCTAACATCAAAAGCTAATCTCCATCAAGACATAACCGGCAACAGGTCAGCCCTAGTTAAAAGCAGAGAAAAGTCGAGAGAAAATATCACATTATTCTAGTTATTAATTGCATGCGTCGTTTCATGCAATAAAAATAGTTTCATGCAAATATTGCATTTAAACTAGTGCATAAAAATTGCATGCAATGACGAATGCAATTAATAGTCCACACAACACATGATTTTTTACCAAATTACATTGAGGTATTAATTGCATGCGTCATTGCAAATTATCCACTCGACAGCTGATTTATGATGAATAATTCTATAGTCTGATTTTAATGGTAATATTAGCGTTCGAAAGAGCCTCCTTTTCCTTTTGTATTATCCTTAAAATGCGAAATTTCAAAAAACTTTTTATACGTCGACGCGAAATTCAAGCAGACTTGACAAACACAAAGGTACAATAGTAGCGTCCACAGGTGGCCTCCAAAATGCCATCACACGAGAACAGTAGACCTTTCACAGAGACAATTTATGCAGAATTTTGTTATACGACACTAATCGCCAGGCCTAGTTGATGCCACTATTGTCCTAGTATGCAAGTTGCATGTTTATTTTTCATGCTTGTAATGTTTCGTTTTATCTGAATAGAGCGTAATAATATTATTTAAGGGAATGTGATATGATGCCAATAATCAATTAATCTCAAAATCGTTGTATTAGTCTTTGGACTGTTATTTCTATCTAGGTATGGCATTATCCGATTTTAAATGGGTCGTTGCACATTATGATTGTTTTTGTGCAGCCACATTCCCCTCCTCACACTAACCCTCACCCCTCACCATTTTATCATCATCATCATCATTACACAATAATTGTACTTTGAAATATATATGTCTAATACACAACATATTTTTTAAATAATGTAGAAAAAATGGTAGCATCTGATTAGAAATGATATTGCTATCCTTATCTATCATTCGACAGAGCAGATAGCGCTATCCTTTTCTAGCTCCGCCACGTTGAAGGATCGTTTTTTAACAATGTATAAATAAAGTATAATCAATTGGAAAATATTTAATTTCAATTATGTAAATTCATTAATTTATCATTGGAAAATATTATGTTCTTGACGAATAAAATATCATTGATTATTTTTAAATATAATGTTTTTATGAAAATATTTTCCAGGCCTTTAGCTGCTCATCGATCATACATATCATTATGGATATGAACATTGTATTAAGAATTATGATTATGATGGTGTACTACGGTTACTATGGTTATCACTATATGAGTCAGGTAAATTGTTCTCCAATCATTCTAATCTAACTTATATTAAAAACTAATGACAGCACCTGAAGCTTATAATGTTATATCAGATCAAATTACTTGTGATTTGCGTAATGTGGTTTTCATCGGTAAGAAATATTTCTGTGTGTAGGAAGATTGAAAGAGTTTAAAAAGGTTCAAAGGAGTTTAAAGAGTTAAAACTTAAAAAATCATATTTAGAGAGATAATTAATTCTATTTTTGATTTACAAGATCAACGTTTTTTTAACTATTAAACTTGGTCGATAGTTTATTTTTAAAATTCAATTTTTGATATTAAAGAAGCAGATATGTTTGACTGAAATTTTATCACATTCTAGCATTCCCATGAGTGGAGTATTTTGGAAAAACTACGTTGATTAGACGAAAATAACGTTTTTTTATTAAAATATATTTTTTTAAATTATAAAATAAAAAAATTTACCATTTTTTAGTTTCTTTTCAAAAATTTTAAAAAGAAACAACAAAACTATAGTTTAATTAGTTTTCTAATTATATAATAATTTAACTATAGTTTTCATGTTTTAAATAATAATAACTTTTTCAAGTTATTATTAACTTAGTATTATAAACTTATTAAACAATAATAATTTAATTATAGTTTCCTTGTTTTAAATAATGATAACAACAGTCCATTGGGTTAATTATAGTCCAGGGCCGGATTAAAGGACTAGGCAAATTTAGATTAGACCAGGGAGATAAATTCCAAATTTACATTAGACCAGATTAGACTCAAATTTAGATTAGGCAAATTAGTTAGACCAGTTAGACCAGATAAACCAGGCAGACCAGTTAGCTGCTTCAAGACACAAACAATTATTAATGATTGAATAAAGAAGTGTGAAATATATTTTCAGAGTTATAAAGGTATAGTACATTAGTACTTGCGTTCAAAAAAACAAAATGAATAAATAAAAAATAAAAAAATGGAGATTTGATGATTATTCCCCCATGCCAAGTAAGAGTCCGTTCAAACTATTGTGTCACGTGAATTTTGTGCAAAATAAATAAAATATTAAAACTTGTGGTAATTTATAACGGACACATCAGGTATTTTTCACTTTTTTTCAATTTTCACTTCTTTTTAAACACTTCCAAAAAATCTTCTGTGACAACTTGTCAATCCACTCTCTAATGCAAAAGGAAATACTAATCTCACCTAACCCATCTCAACCAAATCTTACTAGTGCGTGGAGCCATACAACTCACCGCCTCCTCAAAGAAATAGTGGATACGCTGATTGCGCTCCTCACAATCGTTATATCTTCTCTTAAACTGGAACTCAGCCACGTAGCCAGGGAAGTCGGCCTTTTTCACACCAAAACTGAGTAAGGTCACTTTTTATCAGTAGTAGGCCTATTTCACTTTTTGGCCAAATTGCACTGTTCCCCACACTTTTTACACTTTGTTACACTTTTAAAAATATTTTGTTTTAACATAAAATATTGAACTTCCTCATCTTTGAACTTCGTGCTCTCTAAATATTTCACTCTACAACCAACACAATCCATTTTGAAATAACTTGGTTCAACACTTTTAAACAAACTTTGTTGATTAAAATATAAACTACAAATTCTTTTTCTTCATAAAGAGCAACCATAATTACATAAAGAATGATCATAATTACAAACAGAATGGTCTTACTGCATTTATAATTTAAATTTTCCTCACTTTTTATAATTTTGATCTAGGCAACCACATGATTGTCCAATCAGTTTAGTGATGATATGAGAAAAAACATTCTGGAAAACATAAACATAAACAAAACCATACATAAACTTGATGAGTGAAGAACGTTAATTTTAGAATTCATATTAATATATTTGAAATGTAAAGAAAATATATTGTTGTTCCAAGTTAAACAAAATATCACATAATCAAATCCATAAGTTTTATAAGTAATAGAGTAAGTATATCTTTTTAAATACCTGATGCGTACATTGTAAACTAGTACCAAACTTTTAACTTGGCAGAATAAAGAACATTGAATTTTAGAGGAAATTATAAATCCATAATATGGATTATAAGACCAGTTTTTAACGACATAGCAGTCTAAGTCAACAATTATAACTGAAAAAACCAATATGCTACGAAAAATACATCATTTACACATTTTGTTTTCAAAGCCTAAACAATTTTATTTTCTATTTATATTTTCCATGGCATATTATGTGTATATATTCTTGATAATTGCAACTCTCAATGGTACTCCTACATATTTATTCTGATTCATGTTACAAAAAAAATGATCATTGATGTTGATGTTGATGTTGATATGTTGTTGATGTTCTATTGTAGCTGCTGGATTTCATCGTGAGGAATTCGATCCCAGAATCTGTCTTGAATAACACCTCAGCTTTGGTCGTGTACCTCCTTCGAATCTTGAAAGCTGTATGTTATTGGTTTGCATTGACCAGATGTTTTTTTGTACTGACGGACGAGTATATTAAAGAAAACATTAACCTCAATCCTGAACCTGAGTAAGTTACTTTACCTTGTGTGATATTACCTTGTAGTATATTCACATAGAAAATTCAACAATAATTTATAATAATAGCCTCAGTATTGCGTATGACAAAATGATAAAATGTATTTTTGAAATACATCAACTGTTTCCTTAAACATTCAATATTGGTGTGGTATGTGACATATATATTTGCAGTGGGCCTTAAAAGATAATTATTATTGACAATAGAGTTTAAAGTGCAAGGAAAATGAGATTCATATTTTATCAAGTATTAAATTACAGTTTTTATATACAGTTGACGTATTGTCATTACCTTAAAGTCACTAAAAACCATCTCGGTTGGGTACAATCTAGGTTTGTTAATAATAATTTTAATGATCAGTTTTTGCGCTATGAATAATTCCTGAATGTGACTAATTTTTCTTATTTAGAATTTTGTATATTTGGTAGAATTTTTAAGATAAATAACTCATTCTTCTACAGGTGGACTTTTTGTGAATACATCTTATAATGTGAATAAACATGATATTGCTGTTTTTCAAATGTCATCTTTGACAGGATATTAATTTGGACTTTTGTCAAGTCAAAAGTCAAAATCTTTATTGTTGAAAACATTTAACAATGTTATAACAACGTCAGAACAGTAGCTAAAAAAATACAGAAGAATAAGGTTAAAATTATACAAATACAAGAAACATGTAACAGTAGCAAACTTAAAGACACTCTAACTCTCTCTACTTATTGTAAAATCAGAATTTAAATAATCTTCAATAGAGTAAAAACACTTTTCAATCAGTATTCTCTTTATAAAAGACTTAAAATGATTTTTATCTATAATTCTAACCTCAAATGGTAATTTATTAAACAGCTTAATAGTCATGTAACGCCAATTTTTCTGAGCAGTAGTCCAATAGTGACAGTCAATCCTTATATTTAGCCTACTTCTTGTATTGTAATCGTGAGTCTCGGCATTCAGAGTATATTTGTGCACATGCTTCCTCATATATAACAAGCATGTAAATATATATAGAGAGGGAAGAGTCAACATTTTTAAGTTCAAGAAAAGATGCTTACAAGTTGCCAGTGGTGACGCATGACAAATTATTCTTATTGCTTTCTTCTGAAGCTTGAAGAGTGTCGGTGACATAGAGCTATTTCCCCACAATTGAATACCGTATGCCAAATGACTATAAATATGAGCATAATATACATTTATCATCACCTCATGTCTTACAATATTTCTTAACCTACGTAACATGAAAATTCCCTTTGCAAGCTTACTACATACATCAAGAACATGATATTTCCAATTAAGATTGGTGTCAAGTGTTAATCCTAGAAATTTGAAGGAACTGAGTTTTTCTGATTTTCTGCTGAAAGTGAATTGCAGGTCCTTTGTTTTAAGCTTGTTAAGACATAGAGCGTTAGAAGCACACCAATCTTCAATTGCTGTTGTGCAATTCTCAGTTGTAGTGTTGATTGAAGCTTCATTAAGACCACTAACTCTTAGTCCTAAATCATCTGCAAAAAGGTATGGGTGACTATCATTACAACATTCATTGATAAAATTAGGCAAGTCATTTATATAGATTATAAATAGAAGTGGTCCCAGTATAGATCCCTGTGGGACCCCGAAATTTATCATCTCACCACTTGAGAATTCCCCATTTTCAATTACATATTGTAGCCTGTTGCTGAGATAAGAGTCAATGAGATTTACTGCTGCCCTGTCAAGACCATAGTAAGATAGCTTATCACATAATTTTCCATGCTCTACTGTGTCAAATGCACGTGACAGATCAAAGGATCTTAGATTAACTTTTCTCTTTTGTTCCAAACTACTTATAATATCATGTACTAGATCCAACACATTGTCGCATGTACTCAAGTTTTTTCTGAATCCGTACTGATTTTTTGATAGTAATTTGCTATTTTCGAAGTATTCAGCTAGTTGCTTGTGGAGGAGCTTTTCAAATATCTTGGAAAATATCTGCACTATGCAAATGGGTCTGTAATTTTCTATTTTCGACTTGTCACCTTTCTTATGAGTAGGCATCATTTTAACTTTTTTTAGGCCGTCAGGGAATATGCCAAAGTCTATACATTTATTGAATAAGTGTGTCAATACTTCAGAGACCCTATTAGCAGCTAATTTCACAATAAAAGAGTTTAAGCCATATACATCTAAGCAGTTACTGTTACCTATTTCATTAATAGCAGCAAATACCTCTTCAACTTTAACATGACTGAAGCTGAACTTCGTAACTGGTTGTGGTATTTTCTTGACATAATAGCTGGAATCAAAATTGCTCTTGGGAATGGTTCCTATCTGCTTGTCCACTCTATCTATAAAAAATCTATTTTTGTCATTGATTGGCATATCACATTCAACTTTGGAAGATTTACTATTCCTACAAACATGTCTGTTAACTATTTCCCAAGCCGCTTTAGTTCTGTTTTTACTATCTGAAATAAATTTACTGTTAAATTCAAGTTTGGCTTTTTTATTGCTAATTTATATTGCTTTTTACTATTATTATACTCCTCTTTTATTGTGTCACTAAGGCAGTCTCTATACAAATAGAATAATTGTTCACACTTTATTTTTAACATTTGCAGTTCAGGTGTATACCATTTATTATAATATCTACTCTGATATATCTTCCTTTTAACTAGCGGATAAGCCATATTAACCGCCCCCATAAACAAGCTTTGAAATTTTTGTATTTTATGACTAATATCATCAAGCTCATAGACTGAAATCCAGTTTAAGGATTCTAGATATGCCAGGAATAGGTTTGTCCTATCTGCACTAATTTGTCTTAGTAGTATTGTTTTTTTCTTTTTATCGATACAAGACTTTTTTTCAATTTTAACTTTTAGACTCAAGGCATAATGATCTGAAAAAATTGTATGTAATACTTTACTCTCCCATCGGCTGAAATGTAAATCAGTGGCAATGTTGTCTATACACGATCCTTGTGAATTAATATTATTAATGTTTGGTCTGGTTATTTCCTTAGTTGTAATAGACATATTAAAACTAGCCAACAAGGTACATAGTTCATCTCTGTTCTCTGATTCAACATTGAAATCGACATTAAAATCAGCTCCCAAAATAACATTACAATTAAAATTAAACAAATAACTCAAAATTTCATTAAGCACCTCTAGGAATTTTCTAAAATCGCTCGTTGAAACACTATATGGCCTATAAACAGATACAACAATAATATTCAATTCCGGTATTCTAATAGCGCATGCTTCACATATCATTTCCACTGACAAATCCCTTATTTTCTCTATTTCCCTGAATTCAAGCTCATTTCTCAAAAAGATAGCAGCCCCTCCATGAATTCTATTGTTTCTAACAAAATATGAACCTAACTTGAATCTATCAACACTTACATAGATTATATCATCCTTTTTCAGCCAATGCTCGCTCAACAATACAATTTCAGTATTATTCTCATGCAAAATATTTATCTACACTATTTGTTCCTCCTATTATGATATTCCAATCATTTTTCGACTGATGACTATGATCTGCACTAAGAAAAGTATTTGAAAGTTTTTGAAACGGGGCCCCAGAAGAAATGTAGGCCGTGCACTTATAGGAAGGTAGCAAGCGTTGTAGAAGCTCTCTGATTCCCCTGCCGTGACTATCAGCCCATATGTTGATATTTCCATCGCAGTCCTCTGTCGGTGGACATCCTTTTATAGCTTTAGAAGGGGGGCTTCGGAGAAAAGTTACTTCCCTTTTCAACTCTTCAATTGTCTCCTGAAGCGAAATGTTGAGTCGATCTGCCTCTTTTATTTCTCTTATACATCCCTCCAAACAGCTCTGCAAATCAGTAATTTCTTTTTGAATCTTACTATTGTAATCTTTGTAATATTCCAAGCTTCTATTGTGCAGTTCAATCAATTGCTTCGTAGCAATCCCTATATATCTTCGTAGCAATAATATATTATCTCAGAAAATGATATCAGTTATATTATTTGTATAATTAATAATCAAATAATATTGTTATTATCATATCAATAATGCATTGCATCTCATCAATCATATATGGAGAAAGTTCATTCAAACACATGATTTTCCATTAGTTTTCTTATCTTTTTCACAGAATTCGTGAAGTACACTACCCTACAATGCTTGGTGATTAGATGGGATTCATTCCAAACTATCCAGAATTGGAGAAGGGAGTGGTATGTATGAATCTGTAATTTTAAAAACATTTCGATAAAGTATCACGACACTTCCCATTGCTTTATTGGCGAACTTACTCAAATCTATTGCTATTGATAATATTGAACTGAGAGAACTCAACCTGTTGCTCAATCTGCGTCTACAATCAAAGCTGCAACCAAAAAAAGATTTTATGTACGACCATGTTAAAATGTAAACATTACACCATCACAGTAAATCCCATAATAGGAGTCTTTTTGCAATGGATTTTCAAAACTACACTATATAATGAGGACTTTATGAAACGACTTTAACATTATAACACGGTTTTCAATACTGGTGGCATCAAAATTAAAACACGGTTTCTGGTGATGGCAGACGGTTACAGATTATCAAGTCTCCACTAAATCAAGTTACCAGTTTGACAAGTTTTCAATTCGTCAAGATCTCAGTCTATCAAGTTTTCAGTATGTAAAGTTTTCAGTAAGTCATGTTTTCAGTTTGTCAAGTTTTCAATTCGTCTAGATTTTAGTTTGCCAAGTTTACTGTTGAGCTACCTTCTCTGAGTAACTTTTTAAATCTTTTTCAATCTTTCCATCATAAATAGGATAGATGGTTGATTTCTAACTTTACAAGTAAGCAATGGGATACTTTGCTTGAGTGCTTGTAGATAAAAATAGTGTATACAACAGTTTTATAAGGTTTTCAAAGCACGCGTGAGATGTTTATGCTTTTAAAACACTAAACCATCCTCGTCTACGCTCGCTCACTTGTGTCTTAACTCTACATCTAACTCGTGCGTTGAAGCCCCTCATTATGAAACTGTTGTATAAACTACTTATAACCTATTCATCTAAAAACCTATAAACTATTTTCTAGTTACTTTCTTCTACTGTTTTCATATTTTCAGAGCACTATACAGGATAGGGATTCTAAGTGAAGTACGTAGTTATTATTCTATTATCTTTGTGTAGTCTATATTTCTCTTTGTCTTTTCATTCATGTATACTCTTCAAGTATTTTATCTACAAGTATATTATCTTTCAGTATTTTATCTTCAAGATTTGCTGCCACATGATAAAAGTGACTAACTTGCCAATTGAACCGGAAACTTGTTGAAGATGTGTATCACAGTCCTCCGCTTTTAATTTCCCAAAATCTTGAATCCCCTAAATTTGAATCACTTCAACGCCCACAACTCACTAATCCTCGACTCCTTTGAACTTTTCTTTCGGATTGATAAAATAATCTTGTTTGTTTGCTCTTGCATATGAGTTTGCATTCTTTTACTGGGTTCTTATAATTTTCTTTGACCAGCTCTGAGTTAGATTCTCTGTACACTTTTAATAGGCTTCTCATATTTTCACATTCTCTGTCGAGCCAATTCCCTTTCCGGCTAGCATTTTGTCCTCCATGAAGATTGAGTGAATAAGGAGGATTTATATACAAGCTTACTTATCAACTCGGAATATCAAGATTACTTATCTCATCACCACTCCCGGGAAGTTTAATTTATTTCTCTACAAAATTTAGTCAGTTAAATCATTTTTCCGCGCTTCTTTCTATCTCAACTTTGGCAGCAGCTGTATTAATTACTCTCATAGATCCTTCAAACCCTTTTTTAATCCCTATCAATTTCCCTTCTATCGCTCTGCTCCATAATAGATTCCCTATCTTCGAATTCCCAATATAACAATAATCTACTACATTCTAAACAACATTTCTAAAATATAATTCCTTTTCTCGCTCAACAAACGTCTCTTTTGATCTTTGATCTTTTGTTTCTCGTGTCGAAAGCAAAGCCCTAGTGAATCATAAACCGTGCATTCTTCAACTTCCTGCTGTTTCTACTGATGTAGAAGCTGATTGTATGACGTGGTCGACAGGAGAATGCGCAATGATCGGCCTATCATTAATTTTCTTGCCTAGAGCATGAGCTCAGTAGACCCAAGTTTCTTCTCGCGCCCCTACATGCTTTACTCAAAAGTCATCAATAATCCTAGCTTAATCCACAATTCAGCTCACGAAGAATTAGATTATTCCTTCTTGATCACTTTTCAAGATTTTTACTCGCTTAAAGATTCTGCACTCCAAGTTCATCATTTTGCTTTTTTAATAACTGTTCATTTTTGTCGGAAAGCTTTTTCACTGTTTATTAGTTCATTTACGTCCTCCTTTGAAGCAAAAAATGCTAGTTTCTTGTCCATGGACTCACTAAAACGTATCTCAAACCGTTAAAATATTGATTCTAAAACATCAGAAGTTCCACATCAACTGTTGCACTCAATCCTGAAGCACGTTTTTCTTTTCCGTATTATCAAACTCCCGTGAACTTTTAGGTCTTGTCCTCTTTTTTTGCACTATTATCAGGTGAAATGTATGTTTCAATATTGGTCTTAGCCATAGCATCAATTTGAAGCACCTTGATTCACAGAGCAATACTTTTTTTCAAACAATACAAATACAAACTAACACAAAACACTTTATTACGTTAAACACTGAAATGCCTGAGCATGACATGTCCGAAATCTGCTGCGATAAGAGAGAAAAATATCTCAGCGAGCGTTCCGTTGAAAAGCTCACTATGATGCTTATATATTTTTATCTTTATATATATATATATTTTTTTCTCCATAATCTTTCATTACAATATTATTTATTGCAATAATGCTAGGCCATCAAGAGCATTTTTTATACTTTTCCCTGATGATAATGTTTTCCTGGAATAGCTCTAGATATCTTGAATATGGTACTTGAATAATTAAAATAAAATATTATTATAATTAGATTATTATTGTTAATGTTTGCAGGGAGAGATGATGTATTCGGTCCTACGCCTGCGTTCCGACTATCCGATCATACTCCTATCAAGTTTGAAATTGCTAAAAAGTTCGTGTGTTTTGTATTATTAAGTTGATTACTATGATTTAAAATTTATTTTGACTGTGATAACGATTGAAATTGACTGTGAATAAAAATTTAGAGTAGGTCTAATGATGATTCAGGGCTTTATTCATAAACGATGCTGAGACTAAATCTTCGATTAGCACGATTAGTAACAAAAACTAGAATCTAAGATGACTGACCTAGGACAACAATCGTACTTTTGCAGTAGGCCTACGATTCTAGCTAATCTTAATTTTAGTCTAAGATATGATATTTACGGCCCTGAAATTGCTATAAGCGTGTACTGTTTTGAGTTGTTGGAATTTGAGCATATCCAAAAATATTGTGTCTATTCCCTGAAATATTGATCCCTTGAAGGCCGGTCTAGATGCTAAGACCTATCAACCGATTTCTTATAAATATAACAAAAACTTGAATCGTGTGATATGGAAATAGATAGGGAATGGATTCTGATTTACAAGTCTGGTATTACAACACAATAATTTTCCTAATCAACTAGATATTTTGCGTAGTTAAGGTTGAAAATCGGACGTTCAGTTCAGCATCTGTACCAACCTCTAATTCCATTCAAAGCATATATATATGAACTTTTCCAATTGAGTTTTTATCCACTCAAATATTTAAACGTTCAGATGTAAAGGTTTGGTCAATTTTTAGTTTCGAAATTGAAGCATTTCCGGAATTTCGATCGATCATCATTCCACGCTTTTGATGATTTAGTTCGTTTGTTCCTTAATTCAGTTGAATGTTTAAATCCTTCAAAGCATAAGTCAGCGTAAGGTACCGTATCTTGAATTCATTTAACGTTACTTTTGTTCCTTATTAGTATATATTCCGATTCACTCATCAATTAATTTCATTTTCTCATTGCTAAAAATGTTTATTTTTTGTATGTCCAAGAACTTTGTTCGCTCAGTTCATTTATTTCCTTTATATGTAGTTAAATGTTTAAATCGTAAGCGTAAGTCAGTTTCATAGATTTATTTCGCGTTTGTTATTATTACGCTTTGTTCTTCAATGTAGTTAAATTTTCAAATTGTTGAAAGCGTTTATGTCAGACTAACATTTAAGTATCTTAGATTTATTTCACTTTACTTGGGTTTTGTATATGTATGTTATTTGTAAGTTTGGAAATTAGTTCCCTTAGTTCATTTGTTCCTTAATGTAGTTAAATGATCAAATCATTCAAAGCTTCAGTCAAAGTTTTTTTAATTTGTTTCACGTTACGTGTTTCTTAATAAAATATATGTTTCGATTCACTCATGAATCCATTCATTTGTTTGAAACTTGAAAAATGTATATTATTTGTAAGACTGAGAACTCAGCCACAACTTTTCTGTTTGTTCCTTAATGTTCAAAGTCAAATGTTTAAAACGTCCAAAGCATAATTAGAAGTTTCTTAAAACTGTTTCACATTACTCTTGTTCCCGAGTAGCCTTTGTTTCAATTTAAAAATATTTTGATTTATTTGTAAGTTTGAGAACTTTATCTTGTTTCTAATTATTTCAGTGAGTAAAATTTAGTTAAAATTAGTGTGTATTTTGTCTGCTTTTCTAAAATCTATTGAATTTCAACTCCCAAGTTAGATCTAATACTAGTTATAAAATTTCATTACTATTACAAAAATGGTGACAAATTCTGATCTGTATAGGAGGAGAGGAAAAATAATAACATTTTTGCAAAACAATAATAATCCTAGCCCATTGCAAGCGTTCAATCGAGACAAATTATTTTTCCTCCACTTATTTTTCAAAGTGTAATACACTCTCTGGAGAGAATCTTTTCTTCCATGGGATAATTTTGGAAACAACGAATTATCGAAACGCATCATAATTTGACATATTTTAAATGATATTGGTGTTACTTAGTGTTGGAAAATATTGATATTGATGAACTTAATGAGTGCTCAAAATGTTGCACCCAATCTTCTAATGAAATATCTGCACCCAAGCTGAAAATTTCCATTTTAAAACTACGGACAAGCTTCCAAAATGGTCCAGACTCCTTAATAGTTTTAAATTTTTCAGTCAGGTCAAACCAAATTATTTTATCCACGCAAAGTTTCTTGAATTCTCTATGTAGCTCCTGCGCACCATTTCTGAATTTGTTTTCCTGTAGTTCTTATTTTATGAAAAGTTTCATACAATAAAAAAATTCAATATTCCTCAAATACTCCAAAAAGTTAATATCATCTATTTTATTAGCAATTCCGGCAACATTATAAGAGACAATCTCCAAATCGTACACAGCATTATCATCAATGGCATTATGCAGGCATATTTTATTGCTTTGATTTTCCTTGTGGACGAAAAAATTTAGTTATATCCGCTCCAGACGTGGATGTTGCCGATCTATTCGATTTCTGTTTCAGTTGTGCTATTCTCTTGCTTTTACGTGAGTTTGGCGTGTGGCTGCTGGCCGGCTTCCTTTTCCTGCAAATACTTATCCAGCCCCTCATTGGTTAAGTTCTCCAATGTTGCATATTAGTTCCATCAATGATTATACTCCGTACAAAATTACTTTTGACTTGGGAGGGACATGCGCAGCAGAGAAGGCATACAGCGGTAGGGATACAACGGCGGCGATGTTACCGTTCTAAACCGGCCAGCGTTCTCTTATTTTTAGTGAGTATTCAAGCGCTCATGTTAAACTTACGAAGTTTCCTCTCTGAAAGCATAAGTCGGCTGAGTCTAATCGACAAATTGGCAACTGCTCTTCTACCTATGACTATCCATCACTGTAATTGGCTGATCTCCCTCCTTTTCTCTGCGTCGCATATTACTCCAAGTCAAAAGTAATTTTGTACAGAGTATAGTACATCCTTCCTAATCCTCACCTCATAGTCCGCACCACGTAATTGTCTCTGCATGTCACTCAACACTCTATTATTTTGTCTTGTCGCCTTGACGCAATTAGGAGAGACAAATATTTCGGGAGATTTCAATTTTAAGCAGTTAGTTAGGAGCCTACGTCTCTTCAAATCGGACACTAATGTCACTGGGCGACTGGAACCAACTCTACCAGCCCCAAACGCCGCACATAATTTATATCAGCTTTCTTCATTTCCACTTTCATCACTTTATCGCATGAATCAAGCGTCTTCTTCATGACTTGTTCATCATTTTCGCTCGCCTCCTCCTTCATTCCATGGAAGATATCATTTTAAAATTTCATCATTTCTGTTTATTTGTACTCGAAAAACCTGAGAAGAGAAGAAAAATGTACGAAAAAACACGAAGAAAAACGTATGAAAAAAGCAGATTTAAAAAAAAAACAAAAGCAGCACGAGGAAAAAAGCATGAAAAAGCAGCTTTTGAGCGTATCTTTGGCATTATTTCAAAAACGTTCAAATACAACAATTTCACACTTTGGTTGAACTTTTGTAAAAAAATTGAAAATTTTCTGTTTATTGATCTCTCGAAAAAGCTGAGAAAACGCAGAAGAATTGTGACAACAGAAGATTTACCGTAACACTCATAACTAACTATTCCCGCTGGTTCAAGTATATGGGAACCTATTTTTCCTGAAATGAGTGTGTCCTGCTGAAGCATTAGACGACCAACGAGATGTCCTATGGGCTATGGATTCTATATACAGTAATACAGACGAGATATCAGGGATGCGAGAAAAATATTATAGCCTAGTAAAATGAATGTTTTTTATGTTTTCAATTTCGATTATAATATTATCAATGATCAATTAATAAAGTGTATTATAATTGAAAAATTGAATAACAGAAGAGCCAGGAAACTATGTTGGTTTTTCAATACGAAAGCAACAGGTATGCGATTTACATGCCCTTGAAAAATCGAGCATTATAAAAGATCCAGCCGTCAAAAAATATTGAAACTCTAGAAAAATAAAGATGAATATGAATCGCTGGATATGTCGATGGGATTGAAAGTTATGTATTTTTTTAGTAAAATACTTACAAAATTTCTCAATTTAACATTGAGAAGATGGGAAAATAGATTTTTAGAGCACCAATGACGTCACACCCATCATCTTTGAAGTTTGTTACTGTGTGCATCTTTTCATGAGCACCAACTTGTATTCTAGGTACATTGGCTAAACCTAAGAGAGTTTACCTGTATATCAAGTAATATACAGGGTGATTCTTAATTATGGTAAAATAATTTGATACGTGATAGTAGAGGTACAAACAAGAATTCTTATAAACATATATCCATAAACGCTTCATTAGCGAGCTATACAGAGTGAAAGATTTCGTCCTTAATTCAGTTCCTCTGGTGAAATACACCGATGCTGAATTGTTTGGGAACTAGTTTTTGAAAAAGTTATGCTGGATTTATAAGGGAATAAAATATCTGAAAAATTGAATAAAACTAGTCTGGAAGCTGTAGTATGAGTAGTTTTTGAGAAAAAAGTTGAAATATGCAAAAAATCTAAGTAGAAAACAAAGACTTCTACGTTTGATGCTTAATAAATTTCTTTAAAGACCAGTAAACAAATAATTTTTCGCAATAAAAATTGTAGAGAATTTAATTCTGAAAAGAATTATGTAAGCTGTGTAAACTATAAAAAAACTACAAAAAATATTTGTTTACTGGTCATTGAAGAAAGTTATTGGGCATCAAACGTAGAAGTCTGTGTTTTTCTACTTAGATTTTTTGCAAATTTCAACTTTCTTCTCAAAAACTACTCACACTACAGCTTCCAGACTAGTTTTATTCAATTTTTCAGATATTTTTCCATATGAATCCAGCATAACTTTTTCAAAAACTAGTCCCCAAACAATTAAGCACCGGTGTATTTCACCGGAGGAACTGAATTCCGGGCGAAATCTTTTACCCTGTATAGCTCGCTAATGAAGCGTTTATGGATATATGTTTATAAGAACTTTTTTCTTATTCTTACCTCTACTATCACGTATTAAATTATTTTACCATAATTAAGAATCACCCTGTATATTTGGCACTATACACAAATACTGAGATCGTTACAATTCATTAGCTGATTCAACTCCACATTACCAGCATAACGATTAAATATAGAATATCATAATATGATATTATCACGATAGCTTCATCAGGTCCCGGGTCCGTATACAGAAGAGAACAACGAGTAACCACACTCATCAAACGATGTCTGTAACTGAGCTCTGAGATGATTTTTACTTACGGGAACTTAATGATGGCTGATCATTTTCTGCAATTGAATTGACCGTTTCCTTAATATTTTATTATTTTCTTTCTGGAGTTGCGAAAGAAAGAACTAGATAGGAGATAATGCTGCGAAAGTATATGTGTTATCTTGCTTCCAAGGACAAATGAATTATGATGTGCAACTTTTTCCTTTTTTTAGTAGATCATGCACGGGAACGCGACTAGGTGCCACCCAGACTACTTGTCCCCTTTTGAAACCGGTTTTTAGGGGACAAGTTGACGTGAGCCATTCCCGACTACTTGCCTCCTTTCTAAGGAGGTGACAACTAAAAACTTTTAGTCGAGGGGACACCCTAACGCAAGGGTGCGAGGTGTCAAGTTGTCGTTTACGGTCATGACTAGTTGGCACCTCCGGTCCAGAAGGTGACAAGTAGTCGGGGTGACAACTTGACGGCAATGGTATATTTTTACGAGGGTACAGGTAGTCGTCTACGGTCACGATAACCTATCACCTCGATTCCACTCCACAAGAAATCACCATTCCGGCTGGCTATTCATTTGAAAGTTGGAAATTATTTCAAAGTGAATGTATCTTCAAAAAATTATCTTGAATATTTAAAAAAATAAATTTATTATCTCATTTTTATTGCCTCAATTTCTATCTCATATTTACTCTCATTGCCACTTATTTACTATAATATGCCCAGGAATTCGAGAAATAATTTCTTTCCTTCAATATTTTTAGTGAGAGATATGGCAATACGCTACTCTTCTCAATAATCATACTCATAAAATTTGTTTGAACAGAGTCTGTGAGTGTAGAAGACACAGACACAACTTGAAGATTCTTATTGGCCTTCTTATGGTCTGATTGCCATCTGAGCAGTGGCGTAACGTTTCCAAACCGGGCCCCCCCGCAAAAAAAATTCCGGGCCCCTCTTCTAAAATCGTACCACCTTTCTCCAGCCCCCTTCTCCCTTAATCCCAAGCATTAAACTCTAATGTGAACGTACATCTTTCATAGCTTACATAGCTTCGTTGAAAAAATAAAACTTGTTCTCGATTGAATTCTACAATTCAAGTCAAGAATTATGTTTTAAGCTACAAATATAGAATCCAACCTTTAGAGCTAGAAATAGAGTTAGTAATGAATTATTAAAATAATAAAGTCAATAATTTATAAAAACATTTGATTTGATGTCTCCTACATGCCTCCAAGTTCATAATTAAATTCAAAATAATTTCTTTCCTCCAATGCTTCTTTAAAGATAGTAAATAAATATAACGATCTACTTTAGAACCATTCTGACAATCTTTGTTTGAATCAGAGAGAAAAGAAGTAAATCTTATTTATAAGTAAGTGGTTTGAATAGTCTCAGTCTGGTCTGGATTGTCTCACCGGATGTATAAATTTTAATGATTTGTAAACAAACAACATTCCTAATTTTTCAATAAGCTCGATCACTACCAGCACACAATCATTGAAGCTCTGTCAATGGAACTATAATTATTATTACGAGTAGATTTGAACAATGATTGTTTTTCTTTCTTGCCTTATTCACTATTTTCTACTTGTATTCTCTTGATATTAATTTATAATCAGACTGATAACATTGTTCTATTGCATATTTCTTCTTACACAATGAATGAAACCTGTCATTTTCCACAATAAAACTTCTGCTTTTTTTAACAAAAGTTACTTCCATGATTATTTAATTTTTCTTTTTAAAGTATGCAATATATAATTATCATTTCGGGCCCCCTAGACCGGGTAATTTTATTTTTTTTAGAGAACCTATATTAGCCTACATATTATCCGCCCCCCCCCCGCGCCGCGGGGGTGTACGTTACGCCACTGCATCTGAGCGCAAGTGTATATAAATAATTAATTATTTATCCTCATATCATCTACCAGACTTCATGTAATACCTCAGTTGATAACCAGACTGATAGCTTCATCTACCATTATCATTGATGGATGAAAATTTGACTGTCCTAGCATTAGGCTCAATTTACTCGTAAACGGTGCGTCTGACGGGGAAAAAATGTGTTTGGAATATTGTGTTCTACATCTGGTTCAGTCATCAAAAAGACTCAGTATTCAATTTTTTCTGTTTTCAACCAACTCGAAAAAATTTGTCCTAAAAATAGCAAAGACGGCGAATATCTCCCGACCCGTGCGTTTGTCGGGAAAATGTTACTGAACCAAAAGTGCTTAGAATTCAATTCTACATCATAAACAGTAATAAACATTGCTTGATCCCTCCTCCCTACTCCGCGGAGGTGTAAGTTGTGCCAACTGGTGCTCTGTAGGTGACAAGTAGTCAGGGTGACACCTTGATGCCAGCGTGCAAGGTGTCATAATGACGTGAGCCATCTCCGTCTACTTGTCTCCTTTCTAAGGAGGTGACAACTAGTCGGGGGGACACCCTGACGCGAGGTGTCAAGTTGTCGTTTATGGCCATGACTAGTTGGTTAAACAGTAATAAACATTGCTTGATCCCTCCTCCCTACTCCGATGAGGTGTAAGTTGTGCCAACTGGTGCTCTGTAGGTGACAAGTAGTCAGGGTGACACCTTGATGCCAGCGTGCAAGGTGTCATAATGACGTGAGCCATCTCCGTCTACTTGTCTCCTTTCTAAGGAGGTGACAACTAGTCGGGGGGACACCCTGACGCGAGGTGTCAAGTTGTCGTTTATGGCCATGACTAGTTGGTTAAACAGTAATAAACATTGCTTGATCCCCCCTCCCTACTCCGATGAGGTGTAAGTTGTGCCAACTGGTGCTCTGTAGGTGACAAGTAGTCAGGGTGACACCTTGATGCCAGCGTGCAAGGTGTCATAATGACGTGAGCCATCTCCGTCTACTTGTCTCCTTTCTAAGGAGGTGACAACAAGTCGGGGGGGGACACCCTGACGCGAGGTGTCAAGTTGTCGTTTATGGCCATGACTAGTTGGCACCATTGGTCCAGTCGGGAGGACAACTTGACGTTAATGGTATATTTTTACGAGGGTACAAGTAGTCGCCTATAGCCAAAATGACCAGTTGTCAGGTAGTCGGGGTGACACCCAGACGGCGACCCTCATGCACGTGTGTGTTCGTGAGTGAGCGATAAGAGTTGGCTTTACTGGGGTAAAGCTATATAGAATTTAATATTTCAATTCTAATAAAAGATCAGTGAAATTTTCCCTCTAAGCCATCAACTTAACATTATTTGTTATATAAAAGGAGCTATAAATATTATTATATTATCTGGAAAGCAGATAATTGCAAGAAAGCATTGCGATGATAGAATTTTTTCGAGTGATATCGAATAAAACAAAATAATGTTTTATGAAAATCCAACTGATTTACTACAACTAATACAAACTACAAAAACTATAAAACTACATGTTCTAAAACAAACTACTAAGAAATAAATGATTACACTATTGTGACAAGAGAAGTTTATTATTCTTAAAACATTTATTATAACTAATAATACTTGAGGTTACTGAGTACTTCAAATGCCTAACGTGGATAATTTGGAATGTATATTTTTCCAACAGTTATTTAATTTATATTTCAAAGTAAGGTTGCCTTAATTATTATCACAAATTGAGTTTTTAGGAATACATAAAATAATTGAGTCTTATTATTATCTGATCAACTATTATCAGAAATTATAGTCTTTGAGAAACTATTCTAATATTATAATTATTCATTATTAAATTATTAATTATTTCATAAAATCTAGATTTCAATAAATTTGAAGTTTTTGAGCCAAAAGATTCAGTTTTTATTTACTGATAATTTGTGTGAAATTGAATTAGGCCTAAATGTGACCTTATTGTTTTTCTATAAAATGTATAGAGATTGAGTTTATCTAGGTTTCTATAAAAAACATTAATATAAAAACAGGGTATTTTCCATAAACTATATGAGATCAAAATACTTGTCATAATGTATTACCCTCAGATTGATTTTACACAAAACTAATTTGGCCAATATTTGGTAAAAAGTTCTCAATTTACAATTCCTTACTGCATGAAAATGGAAACCAAATTGGCAAAGTTCTACGGCAAAAGAAACTGCTAGTAGCTATCAAAACATCTTAACAAAAATCTAATTTAATCCACTACATAAAAATTACAGATATAATACTAAATCGACTTACGATAAAGAAAATTATAAATCCAAGTTTGTACAAAAACTCCTCATTTCAAACATACTTAATGGAAATAATGTTTTCTGTGACATAGTTCATAAAATGACTAAAGAATACACTACCAAACTAACATACTTAGATAGTTTATAATATTAATCAGTTCTTAAACAATACTTTGGTCAAGTGCTAAATTCCTGGTAATGATGAGAGACCATACTGCGGATATACTGGGGGAGCTGGAGAGGTCCAACTGCTTCCTAGTCTGCCTGACTTGCAATCTTGTACTTTTCTTAACATGATTTTCACTTTCCTAGGCTACACTCCTCTCACTCGGTTCTTTCTATCCTTGCATCACATACCTGAATAGCGCATATAAAATAATCAATTAATAGACATCTTTGATAAAATAGCAATTAAACCTGTCTTTAATTATAATAATGTTACACAATCTATTGTAATGTTATTTACAAAGTAACTACTCAAATTATGCTACTGCTACAATTTATCAAGGATGATTGTAAAATTATTTGTTATGAATGAAATTATAAAAGCAATAGTGAACTGTTTGACCTACAACATTACAATTCCAGAAAAACAGTGACGGGTTGAGATTTTCTGAAATTTATACTCATATAAATGAGTAATCAAACCCCATCCTGATATACACAATCAATCTGATCGAATTCGTTGATAGGGATATGCATATGAAAGTGGATCTCAAACACTAACAAAGGCAATTACCAAGGCAAGGCTAATGTTATTATGGCGAGTACGCAATATTCCTGGAACCGGATTCTTATTCTTCTGATTTTTATTACTAAATGCTGATAAAATTCTGTCAATACTGCTTGAAATATCCTGCCTTGAAATAATGGAAATAGATCGTTTAATTCAATGATATCATGAAGTGAATAGAACATAAGAGTACCCAAGTAAACATGTGAACATAAAATTATGTGTTAGCACAGTACTGCTATTAATTGAGTTTCCGACCACCAAAGCTATTTCAAACTAGCTAAGAGAAACTACTTGAGAATATTATAGATTTAGAACTACGTGATAAGCATGAATATATTCATTTACGCCTTGAAAATCTCAAAGTGTTGCATGCAAAATTAATGTGCTCTTGTTGGAATAATTACAGTTGTGTATGCATTTATTCCAATATGTAGAAAGAGTAGAACAACGTTCATGAAATCGATATTTGAAAATTTTCATTTCAAATTCCAATTAATGTATTATAATTTAGGGATGGTAACTTGGTGCAATATGTTGAGCCTTGCAACAACTGTCTATAAATGATCTATTATTTTCAACGGCCGATTAATGAAATAGAGGGAAATACCTTCAACACATCTTAGGAATTAGCAGCGACTCAGTACTTTCGGCCTTTGTCATAACCACCACCACCAGCTGCAAATATAAAAACAAGTATACAACAAATTTTCACAATGAATAACAACCAAATAGCTGATAACTGAGGTTCAAAGAACTGATAATGAGGGAAGTTTGTAAGACTGTTATTTCAAAAATGAAATTGGGTTTCTATAATGAATTATTCATTTGTGAGGGGCAAACGCCCTAAAATGCGAATAGAAGTTTAGACTTGAGAGTAGAAATACAGAAGATCATACATACAGGTAACAGTAAGAAGCTACAAATATCTCAGGCCAACCACTAACAGAAGGTATCATCGGACTTTTTCAACTGGACAGTCAAAAACTTGAACATTAGTGCCAGTCGATTCCAACGCAGGTGTGCAGAAAAGACCACTGTCTGTGTTCTTGCAACTCAGCTGTTCCAGACGACGTCAGTCGAAAATTTCCAGATAACGTTACTTTGGTGGCTGGCTCAAGGAAGTTGGTTTGTTGCTCGTTCAAACCTGTGTCGCTTCTTGGACCGTTTTCGCAACTCATCTCTGAATGCGTGAATAGATGAGTTGAAACACCCGTCATTAGAAGAAATATGTCATCTTACAAAGAAAGAATATCCGTCATGAATTAGTTGTTTTGGTTTTGAGAGTAAATAACCTAATAATGATTAAAAATAAACTGACCATTGCCACCATAGGGCGAAGGCCTTCCACCGGCACCGCCTGAAGAATAGTTACTGCGCATGGGTCCACCACTGTAGCTCTGTTGGTAGCCACCTCCACTCCCTCCATCATAGCCGCCCCCGCTGTTTCTGCCTCCATATGAACCGCCTCCCATTGGCTCAGATTCCCACGTTTTACCTGTTCAGATCAATTCATTTTAAAAATTCAGTTGAACGTTATAAAATCATCAAAATACTCAAGCAATAAAATACATGGCAAAAAAACTGTTTTTTTGTTGTACGAGTTTTCATCAATTTTTTGCATCATCATTATCAAATGTGTCTGTTCGCTTTTGTATAGGGTCGAACTTTATCGAAGTGAGCTAACACAATTCATTTGTTTATAACAGTAAAAATGTATTACCATTTTCCATGAAATTGTAAAAAGATAACAGTTAACTTCAAAAATATAATACATCAATAATGCATTTTACATGAACATTGTTTTTTGTAATACTGGGCGCAAATAAATAAGATTTCCATGTCCGCTCAAGATAAGATTTTGTTATTTCCATCCCGAGTCCAGGATAGTTTTGGAAAGTGTGAAAAATGGTTGCTTTTTCCAGTTTCTGATAATTTTAAAGAAAAATTGAAATAGAATCTAAATTGAACGGGAGTAAGATACAATTCCTTAGCGACGATTCCAGCGCGCGACCAGAGCACATAGCCTATAAATTCATTGGATTTGATGATTTATTGGAAATAAATCCAAAAAGCAATATAGTAGCCAACACTTCTAATTCATCTACCGCCATAACGTTCATACATCTAATAAATAATTGAATCTAATAAATTAATGTGAATTAATAGGTTTTGTGCTCTAGCCACGCGCTCCCAACTCTCCTGTTCGACTTTCGCTATTTTCAACTTTTATTTGTTGGTCTTATATTTCAACTATTCAACATTTTGACTTGGTGAAGTTCTCTGTATTTTTGGCTAAAATTTTAATGTATTTAAATGTTCAGGAAATAATTTCCGCTTTTCTTTTTGCAAGAACTAGCACAAATGCAGATAAATCTCATTAACAAGCATACTATATTTCTCACAAAGTTGTTGATTAACATTTTGTGATCTTCTAAGCATTTGTTGTTGCTACAGAAACTCATTCTTATTCTATACGAGAAATCAGTTTGAACATGAAATATGAAACGATTACTTCATGTGCGTTGGTGCATTAAGCGGTCCCTAGACGGTCGATATTATTGTACAATATAGTACCTACTTATAACATCAGGCCAGTGTCCACGACATGTTTATTCTAGTTGTGTGGTCTGACCTAATGCTATATGTAGGTACTGATATTGTACATTCAACGATACGGAATGTCTAGGGATCACTTTGTAAACTACTAATAAGTCTTAAACTAATGATGTGAATGACATTGAGTTTCGTTACCGCCGGCCACCACAGTTGTGTTATTCCAGTCGCTTCCTCCGCGACCTCCGCCTCCGTATCCACCCCCACGACCTCCGCCTCCATATCCACCCCCACGTCCTCCTCCTCGACCTCCCCCAATTCTGCCACCTCGTCGGCCACCCCTATCCCCACCACCTCCTCCCATCTTCGCCATCTCCTCCCTGCTCAACGCCTTTTTCACATCGATGCGTTTGCCTTTCACTGTGTGACAGCTTTGCACTGCAAATTACAATTTACAAATTACCTTTCATCAGCGTGAAAATGAGAGTTAAATACTCCAGATCAAACGAATAATTACCAAGACTAAATACTCACGTACTGAAATGAATATAAAGATCAGAATCATCGAAGCTAACAGTGTCTTATGACAAAAATATAGAATATATAATATTCAATGCAATATAGTCCGGACGCAAATGTCATTCCGTAGTCATTTTTGGGTAACAGCCGTGGAAGATGTCTCGATTTCTTCGTTGGGTCTACCATAATAAGGATCGAGTTGACGATAAGATGAAATCACAGGCAAACACCTCGGAAACACGATAGTCGCCAAAAGTTTCACGATTTTGATAAATCGATTGTATTTCAATAACCGTTCAAGATATTCAACCGTTATTAACGAAAATATTTCAAGAATCTTCCTCTACAAATTTTGTACTATAAATTTCCCTCTAAAACGCATATTTCACTAGTTATATATAACCTTCAGAAGCACATTAAAACTATTTTTCAAATTTGTTTCCATTGTAAATTTTTTTGTGCAAGGAATACAGATAAATTTCTGATCTATGAAATTTAGATCGTTTATTCAGCTTCAAAACGATATATCTTAATGCGCTGTACGTCAACAAATGTGTTCTCCAGCGCCCTCCAAAGAAAACCCTGTATGATTTCTGGTGCGTTTTTCCAGAACTATAAAATCAAGCTAGAACTATAAATCGATTTTTCATGACTAGACTTGCAAATGGCCTCAATCTCTTCATTACAACAAGCTGAATAAGAATATTGATGATGGAAACGAAAATATTCGACATCATTAAAAAATTCAAGATGGCGGTCATTATTGACAGAAAAGTTTATATCGCTTGCTATTCAGTTATTGTGAGATATATCGTCGGATTGATTTTACCACCAGTGTTAAGAATTAACCAATATATAATATCCGATAGAATTGTCTCATTTGTACTACTTTTTTCGTGAGTAATTCAACTTCAAAAACTTGAAGTTAAAAAATATTCGTCATCATAGGAATATCCAAAATGGAGGCTGTAAATGATAGACAGTCGTTTCTGGCCGCCATCCTGGATTTTCCTATGATGACAAATATTTTTGAGATAACCATAATAATTGAAGAGACTTGGAATGTTGTCAAAAATCCACTTTATTTGAATAAAAATTAATATTTTACAGGAGCATGCTTTCATGTGTGCTCACACATCATCAGCTGTAAGTAACAGTGTAAGATATTAATTTTCATTTGAATAAAGTGGATTTTTGACAACATTCCAAGTCTCTTCAATTATGGAAAAGTTCCACAACATCATCATTCACGCTACAAACTTAATTACCATAATAGATATTCTCTTTCTACACATCATTACAAAGAGATGGATACAATTCCCAAGTATGGACCTCCAAGGAGTCATGAGTTACACGGTTTTCTAATTGTTAGGTTTGGCATAAATGGTGGAAAAAGTGTATTTTCCACTGCAAACAGTACTTTTCACTCTTTTTCCGATGACGCTCCAGCCGTAAAATATGGAATTACATTCTTCAATCAGATATCATTTTGAAGCTTTGGAAAAATTTTACAATACTGTGCCAATAATACTAGTGTATGTCTACTGCGAATACAGATTTGAAATACAAGGTGGAAAGTGAAATATTGTCCCCGAAAAATATATGTTTCAAGTTTTTGAAGTTAAATTAATCACGAAAAAGTAGTCCAAATGAGACGATTCTATCGAATATTATAGATTGGTTAATTTTAAACACTTTGGTGGTAAAATCAATCCGATATCTCTCACAATAACTGAAAAGCAAGCGACATAAAAATTTCTGTCAATAATGACCGCCATCTTGAATTTTTTAATTATGTTGAATTTTTTACTTGTTTTCATCATCAATATTCTTTTTCAGCTTGTTGAAACGAAGGGATTCAGGCCATTTGCAAGTCTCTATCTTAAAGTAGTCATGAAAAATCAATTTATAGTTCTATCTTAATTTTATAGTTCTGGAAAAACGCACCAGAAATCATACAGGGGTTTCTTTGGAGGGCACTGGAGAACACATTTGTTGACGTACAGCGCATGAAAATAAATAGTTTTGAAGCTGAATAAACAATCTAAGTTTCATAGATAAGAAATTTATCTGTAATCCTTGCACAAAAAAGTTATAATGGAAACAAATTTGAAAAATAGTTTTAATGTGCTTCTGGAGGCTATAACTAGTAAAATATGCATTTTAGAAGGAAATTTTATAGAACAAATTTGTAGAGGAAGATTCTTAAAATATTTTCGTTCAAAAAACGGTTGAATATCTAGAACAGTTATTGAAATACAAGCGATATATCAAAACCCTAAAACTTTTGGCTGCCATCTTGTTTCTGAGGTAGTTGCCTGTGATTTCGACTATCATCATCACGATCCTTATTATGCTAGACCTAACGAAGAAATCGAGACATCTTCCACGGCTGTTACCCAAAAATGACCAAGGATTGCCTTTTTCATGACATTTGCGCCCTGACTAATAAAAACCCCAGAAAATTCTATCATCATTCCAAATCACAAAGAAGCAAACCAGTTCATATAAAAACGTTCCATAAATAATCAATTTTAAAAATATACTCTGAATAAATTATTCTTTTCAAGTAATGTAAGAGAAAGAAACTGTACAATACTATATTTCAATTCTCAACAATAATTTCGGTTGCGGTCTTTAAAGAATAACTTTAGTGTCCCTTTCGAGGGGAAACAAAGAATTTAATAACAAGATAATTTGGAACTATTCTCTTGCAAAATTAATACAATATATTATTTCTATAGCTTATACAATACAGTAATCCAACAACTGGCGAATTCCTAAAGTAAAAGTGGAGTTCACCTCGAGGTACGTACAGACTAACACGCTGCGCCGCACACAAACGAAACGCGAGCAGTGGGCAAGATTCCGCTTCGCGCGTAACAAGCTGGCCAAGATCACGCCGACAACAATGGACGTTGCACGTAGCAAGCTCGCGCTCTGATCTTGATCATCTTACTTAGCGAATCCTTGTTTAAGAAACGCTCGCTTGTCACACAGCGCATAAGTCTGTAAGCACTTTTCGGATCCAATTGAAATAATCAGACATTTCATTCTATTCAAGTCCAGCAAGAGAGGTATATACTCACAGCAGATTTTATCAACTGGGTCATAGTCATCGAATTCAACAAATCCAAATCCCTTCTTCTTGCCACTCTCCTTATCACAAATGATCGTGCAGTTTACAACGTTGCCAAAAGTTTTGAAATAGTCTTTTATTTCTTGTTCGTCATGTTCATCTTTCAAGCCTCCAATGAAAAGTTTTTTTACTGTAGCTGAACTATCTGGCCTTCCAGCTTCCTGAAAATGAGAGGACGCAATCAATGCATCGATATTTATGTCTGTCATGAACAAACCATAGTTAATAATAATTCAAGTTTCATCACGCTCAATGAGTAAATATGACATGATAATTGGATTAATATAAACTACTTTTAATAGAAAAATATTCCGAGCAAACATAGAAATTTTATCAAAGTTATCTTTACTCTACCATTATTATAATTATTTTTGAAGGCACGGATTCAAATATCCAAAGGTTCAAGAACTCTACACGTCAACCAAAGCTTATTGTGTTGACCCACATTTGTGCCTGGGGTTTCACCCATCTCTGGTCTCTTGGGTTTTTCTTCTGTCCCTCTAAAACTTTGCAGGGTCAAAAGCCTCACCTCTCCCAAGAAGTTTTGCCTGAGTGGCCGCCCTTCTTTGAGGAGTGGTGAAGTTTGGTCTCTCCACCCACAAACTCGTGACCTACGTAAGTTCCACTCCTGGCCTTTTTGTAGGTCCTTCCGCTAAGAGAGGGGACGCCAAACTGCCCCTACGGCGCCCGGCCACCCTCGACTCAGCCTCTTGACCCACATTTGTGCCAGGAGTTTCACCCATCTCTGGTCTCTTGGGTTTTTTCTTTTTGCCTTTTCGAAACTTTTCAGGGTCAAAAGCCTCACCTCTCCCAAGAAGCTTTGCCTGAATAGCTGTCCTTGTTTGAGCAGTGGTCTGAGAAGCTCATCCCTCCTCTCCACATGGGATGATGTGATTGAGCTTACATCATACATGTCGTGATCAGTAGAAGCCTCCTCAATATTGATAGCCTTTACATAAGAGTGCAACGGAATTTCCTGTGTTCCTGAAGCACCCATTTCAGATTTAGGAACCTGCCCTGATGGAGCAGATCCCGTGGGTTTGAAGGCAAGGCAACTTCTGGAGTTGCCTTGGTGTTTGGTTTGTTCGTGTGGTTCCCACGAACAGCTAGGGAAGTGGAATAGTGGAGTCAACCCAGACAGAGCCCCGCATGTTCAGGCAAGGCTAGATACTACAGAAGTGCGCCTGTACTAAAAGGCAGAAAAGTACTACCCATCAGCACGGTCCACATAACACCTTGGGTTGGCCTAAGAAGTAAGAATATGACCAATGAAGGCCGACAGATAGAAAAAGACATAAGGAATGGCACAAGCTAAGTCAATGGAAAAGTATCATTCTATAAATGAAAAGTTCCAAAGCATATTAAGAAAGAGAAGAAGGGTTTTGGAAAGGGGGTCACTTTTAGTCGCCTCCTAAGACAAGCAGGAATACTGTGGGTGTATTCTGGTTTTTAACAAATTCTTGAGTACGATGTTCGACTCAAAGCTCCCCCAACCGACAGGAGCCTACCCTACCATACCTTATGACGACTGAGTACCCAGTTGTTCTATAGCCTACACTTCCTAAACTTTCTCTTCACCAAGACCAGCAGAGCCGGATGGGTTGCGTAAAAGAATAAACTTTGTTTGAAGTTTAGTCATGTCTTTATACTTGAGTTGTCGAGATGGCATGACGACTTCGAAGAACTCATGAAACCCATAAAGAGATGGTTCTTTAATCAACACTTCAACTTCAACCTAAATGCCTGGTTGCTAAAGGCAGTCAACTGTAACGAGTGAAATCTAGTAACGGCTAAAATTTAAAATCCGTTGATTATCATTACAAACTATATGCTTACCAGTTTCCTTGGTTCATGTCTAATAATTGACTTTTGATATCACGAATCAAGGATACGTTATATGATAATTTATGAGCAATTACAACAAAAGTGACATTCTTTAAAAAATGGTTGTAATGATGGTGCCATTACATAAACTAAATTGAATCTGTGAAGATGTATGAGATTTACTCCAACAAATGACTTAACACAACAAGAATGAAAAAATAAAACATACATTGTAAAGTTAATTATTCTGATGAATCTTCCACAAACATATGTGAATTAGAGATTGTGTAGACCAAGTATGGGAAGTACCCAATATAAATATCAGCTACAGTATATCACACATTATAAACACACAATATGCGGAAGGAAAACACTTACGGTTTTAGGGACTGCCCTTTTTGGTTCTACAACTCTACCATCGACGGTGTGAGGCCTCGCACTTTGTGCAGCATCGATGCAGCTAGCCTCAGAGTAAGTAACAAATCCGAAACCTCTTGACCTATAAATTGAGTAAAATGGAATTAAAAAAACCTTTCTAAATTAACCCTAGAGTCGCGCGCAAGTGAAAATCACCTTGGGGGGTCGCGCTGGGCTGATAGGACCAGGTCCATTATTAAAATATGTGACAATAGAACTCGAGATTTTATTGCTATTTTTCATACATAATAATGAATTAAACAATAGTTTTTATAAAGACAGCTCAGCTGTCGAAATACACAAAAAATGAAAATGAAAGTTTATAAGTGTCTATAATTTGTGTATTTTTTCTCTATATCGTTATTATAGCACGTGATTAAAGCTGTGCAAAGGAGAAAAAAAACGTTCTACTGGTGATATTTTTCAAAGTTATTTTTGGTAAATTGAATAACTTTCTTAAAAACTGACATTTTCAGAATTTTTTTGTTTTATTCAATCAACAAAACCATGGAGATATCCTCTAAATTTCATGGATTTATCTCTCACCGAATTTGAAATTATCTGTCCCAAAAATTCAAACTTCATGCGCTCATATCTCAAAAAGTAATGATCAGATAAAAAATTTACCTGAGAAAACTTTTTCATTTTGATACCTTGATAGTATACAAATCGAAAATCTTTAAAAACGATCACCAGTAGAAAGTTTTTTTAGCCTTTGCACAGCCTTAAAGACACTTGAGTTTTTTTTAACTATATAGAGGAACAATATACAAATAAAGAGTAGTGTGGCATGGGTGAGGTCATACCTTCTTTGTCAATATTGGTCTATTGTTGCAAAACTGAAGATTTCACAATCAAGAAGCTTCCGCAATAGTCGTTGGGAAATGTATAGAATTAGGAATTAAAAATGAAATTAATGAGAATTTGATGCTCTACAAACTCATAATTAACAAAGCAGCATATACCGGTATATGTTTTCCATAAATGTTTGAAAAGTTATGAACAAAATTAGAAAAAAATGGAGACAAACATGTTCATCCAAATTTTTCCCTTTATAACTCTTTCTTGACTGAATATGTGTTTTTATAAGCAATTCATTCATGAAACAGAAATGGGCGGCTGTAGAAGCTCATCGAAAATTGTCTTGCTACCTGGCTAGGAAAATTTTTCGGTCAGTTTGCAACCTACAACAATCAATTATTTACGTCTGCAACTGTGAATAGTTTTTTCATTGGACGTGAGCTTTGTCTGTTGGGAGACTGACTTTTTCGCTCTTTCTCTCTGGTGCTCTCACTTCTCACACAAAACTTCGTCAGAGAAATACTGCTTTTAGAACGAACCTAGTTTGTACAGAAAGGGACAGCCGATTCTGAATTTTACCTGGCTACCCTGCCCGGGCCTTGAGAGTAATTTTAAATTTCAATTCTAAAAATTGACAACAAACTGACGTTAGTTACTTGAGGAATGTTGAGAGTATATTCTACTCATATTAATAGTTTCTTGAGATACAAAAAAATCTACAAAAATTTTGTAAAATTAAATGTGTTAAAACAAACTTATCAAACCTACAAAATTATCGACTTTTATCGATTTTGAATATCGAATCGGAGATTCGATTTTATATATTCCTGGATATACGGCAATAAATAAGTACACTAAACAGAATAAATGTGATGGATTATGCATGTACATAAAAGATTGTATAAGATTCAATGAAGTTTCACTCGATATTACTGATGCCAATGTAGTTAGTGCTGACTTAAGAATTGATGATTTTGTTGTGAAGGTGATTGGGGTTTATAGATCACCAAGTAATCAAAATATTGATAATTTTCTTAATAGTCTGAGTAATGAAATCAGTAAAATTCCTAATGGAATAAATGTATGTGTGGCGGGAGACATGAATATAAATACACATTTAACTAGTGTTCTTGTTCAAGATTATCTGCATATTTTCAATAGTAATGGCTATAAGTCTTACATAACTGGTGATACCAGAGTAACAACCACAACAAATTCTTGCATTGACCACATTTTTTATAAAAATTCAGGCAACCATTCTATGTCCATTAAAGGAGCTATATTTAGGACAACCATAGCTGACCACTACGCGGTTGTACTGAACTTGGTGAAGGTTCCTATCAATAAGGATAATAGAAACGTATTGATAAACACATTAACTAGAACCAACTATCATGCACTATTGGAACGCATAAGGAATGAGGATTGGGAAGAAATCTATACCGTGAATGGAAGCATTGACCCTATTATGGATAAATTTGTCGATCGTTTGACCAGTCTCATCAATCAATGCAAGAAGGTAAAAGAGATACCTAACAGACTTCGTCCCCTGAAGCCCTGGATATCTGAAGGCATCATAAGATCAATAATCACGCGGGACAGAATGCATTCTAGACTCAGAAGAGATCCTAATAACAATATCTTAAAGAATGAATATAAGGCTTATCGTAATGGTTTGAATAAGATCATAAATCATGCAAAGGAAGTCTACTATAAAGGGAAAATTGAAAAAACAACAGCATGAAGTTGTGGAAGTGCATAAACGAAGTTATAGGTGAGGACAGTATCAAGGACAAGAGTACTGAACTTGATGCTCACTCCCTCAACAATTATTTCACAAATGTGGGTAAATTACAAGCTCAAACTATCAATATCCCTGATAATACTGGTGATCGATTTCCTGCAATACAGATCGATAACACGTTTTTTATGAGACCAACGTGCCCAGTTGAAGTTGAGGCAACTATTAAAAATCTAAAGAACAACTGCAGTCCTGGTATTGATAGTCTAGGTAATATTACGCTGAAGAAAATAGCCAATTTTATATTTCAACCTCTCGCTTTCATTTTTAATAGATGCTTTGTGGAGGGATATTTTCCCGAGCACCTCAAATCAGCCAAAATAAAACCTCTATTCAAACAAGGTGACCCGACTAATCCCTGTAATTATAGACCGATTAGTCTTATCAGCAACCTTGCTAAAATAATGGAGAAACTCATAAAGTCAAGAGTTGTTTCTTGAATCTTAACAAAATAATCAACAAGAACCAATTCGGTTTCTAAAATGGTAAAAGTACATCTGACGCTCTAATAAAATTCATCAATACTTTATCTGATAAAATAAACTCCAATAAGAAAACTATTGCGGTCTTCCTGGATATACGCAAAGCTTTTGATACAATACCTCATAATACTTTGTTCAATAAACTGGAGTCCTATGGTTTCAGAGGAGTCTCGCTTAAATTGTTCAAAAGCTATCTGAGTAATAGAACCCAGTCCCTAACCATAAATGATCAATCTAGTGTAACTAACTTAACTTCTTATGGTCTTCCTCAAGGTATTGAACTTTCTCCCATCCTTTTCATACTCTATGTAAATGACTTTTTAAATTTAAGACTTCTAAACTCAACTGTGATATCCTTTGCAGATGATACTGCAGCTATTTTTCACGGTAATTCATGGAATGAAGTTCATACCATAGCTGAAAATAATATGCTTTTAATTAAGAAGTGGTTAGATAAGAATACCTCAAGTTTAAATATTGAAAAAACTAATTACATAACTTTCTCTGCAAATAGAGTAGGGCAGCCTAACGAGAATCAAGATTTGAGATTCTCAGTGCAATTTAAACTTGGGTAATTGTGATTGTCCCACCATTAAAAAAGTCAATAATACTAAGTACTTGGGAATCATAATTGATGAAAACCTTAAATGGGATGTTCATATTAAAAACATATGTAAAAAATTAGATATTTATCTTTTTAATTTTACCAAGTTAACAGAATTCTTAATAAGAACCACCTGAAAATGATGTATCATGCTCTAGTCAAGTCAATTCTGCAGTATGGCATAGTTGTTTGGGGAGGTTGTTTCAACTGTCATATTGCTGAATTATTTGTAGCACAAAAACTTTTTTTTTCTTGATTTTTATAGCACCTAGTTAAAGACTAATAAGCTATTCTATTTTGACATAAATTGATAAGAATATTGTTTGTGAAGGTAAAACCCATTGGTTAAGCCTTCTATATTGGTCAAGGATTAAATAAAGATTATTTTTAGCATAAAAGGATACAGTATTCTGCCTTTGCACTTCCAATTGAACACTTTAGCACTAAACTAATTCGTGTGGCTTTCTGCGTTGCAGTCTTCTTACTCCATGCACGTTGAGCAGCTGGATTGCTTACACGTTCACATGTTGATGAAGTCTTTTCTCATGTTTTTCTGCAAATCTTTGGATTTCACTGATGACTGTCGCCACTCCCAGGACGCGGTGGAGATCAGAGTTCCTGATGTACCAAGGAGCGTCTACACAACTTCTGAGTACTTTGTTCTGGAAGCGCTGGATGATGTCGATATTGGATGGTCGGGTGCAGCCCCAGAGTTGAATTCCGTAGGTCCACACCGGCTTGAGAATCTGCTTGTAGAGAAGCAATTTGTTATAATTTGACAACTTTGATGTCCCCCCAAGTAGCCAGTACATTTTCTTGAATTTTATGCCAAGTTGTTCTCTTTTCTTCTTCACATGCTCCTTCCATCTAAGCTTGGCATCCAGCGTCATGCCTAGATACTTTGCAGTGTTGGAGTAGGGTACAATATTCCCATTGAGTGTTAAGGGGATATATTGAACTCTTCTGTTTGTAAAGTTGACTTGAACTGATTTTGCTTCATTCAATTTTATAAGCCAGTGTTTTGTCCAAACATTGATTCTGTTGACTGCCACCTGCAATTTCTCTGTAGAAACTTCAACAGTTTCACCAACTGATAAAACTGCTGTGTCATCAGCAAATGTTGCTACTGTTACGTTTTCAGGTTGAGGTATATCAGATGTGTATAGGAGGTACAAGAGGGGACCCAGCACACTTCCTTGAGGAACTCCAGCCCTGATTTCTCTGAGAGATGAAAAAGCATCATCTTGTTTTATCCTGAAATAACGGTCTTGAAGATATGATTTCAGTATCAGACTGTATTCTGTTGGTAAGAACTGGTTCATTTTGTAGCACAATCCTGAATGCCATACTTTGTCGAAAGCCTGTGCTACATCAAGGAAAATTGCAAAGCAAACTTTCTTTTCCTCCAATGTATTTTCAATAATATTTGTTATTCTGTGCACCTGATCTATTGTACTATGTTTATCTCGAAATCCGAATTGATGGGTTGGTATTAATCCATTATCGTCCAGATAAGGCTTTAATCTTTTCAGTAGAAGTTTCTCAAATAATTTTGATATTACTGGCAGTAGTGAAATTGGCCTATACGAGGTTACATCATGTGGAGGCTTTCCAGGTTTTGGTATCATGATGACACATATTTCAATCGGAATGAAGCGTTGAAGAGATGGCATAGCTTCACAATTGCTTTTCTTGGGAGCTCCTGTAGAATCTCTCCAGTCAAGGAAAATTGCAAAGCAAACTTTCTTTTCCTCCAATGTATTTTCAATAATATTTGTTATTCTGTGCACCTGATCTATTGTACTATGTTTATCTCGAAATCCGAATTGATGGGTTGGTATTAATCCATTATCGTCCAGATAAGGCTTTAATCTTTTCAGTAGAAGTTTCTCAAATAATTTTGATATTACTGGCAGTAGTGAAATTGGCCTATACGAGGTTACATCATGTGGTGGCTTTCCAGGTTTTGGTATCATGATGACACATATTTCAATCGGAATGAAGCGTTGAAGAGATGGCATAGCTTCACAATTGCTTTTCTTGGGAGCTCCTGTAGAATCTCTCCAGTTATTAAGTCGAAACCTGGCGTTTTCTTTCTGCTCAAATTTTTAATCTCATATTCTACCTCCCTTGGCGATGTTGGAGTGATAACTCCTGCTCCAAGATGATGAGGATTCTCATCTATAATTGTTTCCTCATGAGGTGAGAAAACCTTTTCCAGATGATCAGCAAACAAATCGGCTTTCTCTTTATTGCTCCTTGCCCAGCAATCTTGATTCTTCCTTATCGATGTAACTTGTTCAAGAGGTCTCTTCAGTTTCCTGGTTGATCTCCATAATGAAAAATTTGTAGTAGACTCATTGGTTAACTCTTCTAAGTATTTATTGATATCATGTTGTTTTACATCCTGTATCATCTTTCTCAGTTCATTAGTAATTCTATTAAGTTCTGTTTTAATTCTTGGATTTCTTGTTGATTGCCATGATCTTGTTCTTCTTCTTTTTTCTATCAACTCTCTTACCGCTACAGGATAGCAATTACCTTTGAAAATCCTGCTTTGAAGTAGTGGTGTATTTTCCCAGGCACATTGTTGGATATTGATTACAAACTCCTGGACTTCAGTTTCTAATTCATCTATAGTTTGCAGAGATGTGTTCAAGTCTATTTTAGATTCTATCATATTTTTAAAAGTTTCTAAATCTGTGTACCTGTTGATGAGTCTAGGTGGCATTTCTTTTTTAACAGCTGCACTGTGCATTGTCAAAACTATTGGCGAATGGTCAGAGTTGAGATCAAATTTTTCTTCAACTTCAACACAGTTTGGTGAAATATTTTTTGTGATAAAAAATCTATCAGGTTTGGAATTTTTGTTTTGTCTGTTGGCCAGTAAGTTGGTTTCCTTGTTGAGTGAACATCGCAGTGGTATTCATTAACAGCCAGTAATAGCTCCTTTCCTTTAGTTGTGGTCAGTCGGGACCCCCATTGTGTATTCTTTGAATTGAAGTCTCCTTCGATGATAAATTTCCCTGTGAAGTTGCTTAGGAAATCAATATATTCTATCTTCTTCAAATTAAATCGTGGTGGACAGTAGACGGCTCCAATTGTGATCGTACCAGATGGTCTACCGATAAGTTTGACTTTGATTGAAATCGACTGGAGAACTCCTGCAATTCTATCTTCTTGAACTCGTGATGGTTTAGCTCTTCTCTTACAATAACCGCACTTCCGCCTCTAGCGCTGTTGTTGGGATGTATGGCATGGTACGTTTTGTACCCTCTAATTTTAAAGTAGGATTCTTTGGTGAAATGAGTTTCGGAAATGAGACAGGCATCTATTTTATGCTCAATTAGAATTGCTAATAGATCATCTTTGTGCTGTAGTAATCCATTAGCATTCCAAGTCATAATTTTGAATCTATTTTCCATGCTTCTTGTGAATGACTTCTGGAACTGAAATATTTTCCAGTTTTTCTAACCTACTTAAAATTGATTTATTCAGGCCTTCTTGCACAACTAGTTTCTCAAGAATCAATTTAAGTTGAGTTGTAATGCTCAGTTCCAAATCTTTACTCAAGTTGTAATCTTGATGACTTGACTTTTCGTTACTGTTGATAGGTACTTTATTTTTCAGCTTATCAGCATAACTCTGGTTCTCCTTAACTCTACTGTCATTTATTACAGCTCTCTGTGGCACAATAGGATCGTTTCTTTTGTTGACTGACAAAATAGATTTTATTGCTTTTTTCTTATTTCGAAGTGCCTGCAACTCTTGTGCTACAACACATTCTCTATAATTAGCAGGGTGCTCCATCCCACAATTGTAGCATTTAGGCTTAACTTCTTTACTCTTAGTACAGTTGATAGTGATGTGGGGACCAGCGCATTTCACGCACCTAGGCTCCTTCTGGCAGTATTTTTTAGTGTGTCCCCAGATTTGACAATTTTTACATTGCGGTAGAAATTTCGATTTTTTCAGGGGGACTACTTCAACCTTCATACCCATAATTACACATATTTCATAAATTCTATTTATGCTCTCTGTGTTTTCAAAAGTTAACATGAATATTGGGAGTGGTTCTTTTGTTTTCCATTTAAGAATGTTTACCACGTCCAAAATTTTAAATCCTTTTTCCTGAAGTTCCTCTTTTATTTCCTGTGGATTGCAAGTGCTGTGCAACTTCTTCACTATTACTCTTATGGGTCTCGTTTGCTTGTTTTCAAACGAAGACCAATTCATTTTTTTTGTCATTCAGCAATGATGTAGCTAGTCTATAATTATCCTCAGATTCAACGTTGAGTTTTAAGCTACCATTATTCAATAGTGTGATCTTATAAGAGTCTTTTATTTTTTCATTCAAAATCTTATACACTACTTGATAGTCTTGGATGTTGTAGAGTATTATTGGAGGAGGTCTCTTAACTTGTTTGATACTAGGAGTTTTTTTTGGTTCAGCATTCTCTTTTAGTTCAGTTTCTCTACGTGAACTCACTTTCTGCTCATTGGATGATTGTGTTGGAGGTGAGTCAGATTGTTCTCTCTTCCTCTTTCTTTGCTTTTGACGAATCCATTCTGTTTCAGTAGATAATTCTTCTTCATCGGTATGATAATTGTCCGTATTTTTTTCTTCATTCTTAGATTTAGTCTCTAACGCTGATAATCTAGTTTGAAGCTGTTCAAGTTGAATTTTAAGTTCAGAACTTATTTTTTCTGATTGCTGGAATTTTGTATTAGCTTCGTTCCAAGCTTTAAATAAAAGTTTTTCGCATTCTGATTGAATTTTATCAGTTCGAACCTTGTAGGAGACAGGTTTATTTTCTTCAGTTATAGTAATAATAGTCGTATTATCGTCACCGTTCATAGTTACGATAGTTCAGTTCTCACAATAGAATTACCGATTCAGCACTCACCGAAGCAGCAATATCCGAACTCGGCTACAGTCATAGTTGCTGCCAACGCGCGCGCGCACGCACACACACACTCACTCACAATTCGGCAATGCCGTTTTCACTGACACAACAGTTTGATGGTATACTTTTAGAATAATTACATGAATTTCACAAAACACGTCTACTCGCTTCGGCTTCTGAAAGCTGACTGAGCACAAAAACTGATAATTAAAACTATATTAAGCAAACCCAGGCTCTATCCAACGGATATGGTTTTTAGTGATTTTGAGGTCATGACTATACGTCAATTATCCATAAAAACCGTAATTGAGTACTTGATAAAATATAGATCCGGTTTTCCTCTCACAATAAACTCTACACTTAATTATTATAATCTAAGGGCCACTGCTAACAAATATGTAACCTATAACACTAATATTGAATGTATAAGGAGGCAGTTAATTTACATAGGTACTAAAATAATAAACCTCATTCCAAATCACTTTCTCATGGACAATAAGATCAGCGGAAAAATGATAATAAAAATAATAATATCGAGTGACCTGGCTGGCTCAGGTCTGGTGTCAGAGTTTTCAGGTCGCAGCTGATCAATTTCAGGGACTCTGACATGACCTAACGACTGCTTTTTAGGCAGCCGGGACCGACGGCTTAACGTGTCCATCCGAAACACGGATATAAAAATTAAACTGGATATAAAAAACTGGACATACAGTAATTTCTTCTTCCATTTAGATATATGACTCGAGATTTCTGCTCCAGCATTGTTTTTTCTTCAGTTTTTTAATTTTTCAGTGGACTCGCTTACCTTTATTTTGAGTACCTATTCCTCTGTTTTCTTCCTTCCCCCCATTTCTCCCTTCCATTTTTTCCTCATTACTTCTCTTCTCTTCTTTGCCTGACTATTACATGGGAAACCATAGTTGACTAGGTATCTTCCTCTCTTTTTTTCTCTTCTCCAACACACCCAACCACAAAGCCCATGGTTTTTTATATTTGTAACTTTTTATTGTGTATTATTTGTTTCGTAATTCTTTGTAATTTTGTTTTGTCTTTTTAATAAATTGAAATTGAAAAATACAGAGAAAATTTGTAACATCACAACATCAACAATACAACATAAATAGGAACTATATAAAACGTTGATTTCATACTAGGGGACAATTTACTTTGAGTGCACCAGTACTATCGATCAAAAGGTGCGTACAGATATACGCGCCGCGAATATGAGCAATTCACTTTTAATCAGCTGATGCCAAGCTTTTTATACCTGTATCTTGCCGTTTCTGTAAAAATACAGATATAGGTAGTCAGCTGATTAAAAGTGAATTGCTCATGTTCGCGGCGCGTATATCTGTACGCACCTTAAGCTTCTACACAAGCCGCCGCGGCTGGAGCACATAACTGAATTCATTCGATTATTCACTAGATATGGATCGTAAAAAAAGCAATAAAGTAGCCAACACTTCCAGTTCGTCTGCCGCCATAATGTTCATAAAACATAAAAATTCAATGAATCAACGAATCTAAAGAATGTATAGGTTATGTGCTCTAACCGCGCGGCTCGATTCGTCGCTAAGGAAATTGCACCTTGAGAATATCTAAACTCGATACTATCTAACTAACCTAACTCTATTACCACTCGCTATGAGTGGTCACTAGTGCACTCAAACTCTAAACTCAAAACTCAAAGTCAAGTCTAGCCTTAACTAGCCTACCCAAATATACATGTGGACGAAACAAATATAAAATAGATAACTTATTTACTTTTTGGTATTTGAGTCCTTCATGACTACAACATCAACGATCTCACCCCATTGTTCAAAATGTTTCTTCAATGAATCATCAGTTGTCTTGTAGTTCAAACCTCCAATGAACAGTTTGCGTACATGTTCTGGCTCCTTTGAGCCCTGTAAAAAGTCAGAAAACGTTACAAAAATCAAATAAAAAACATTCAAGTTATGTTTTACCAAATTAACTTAGCCTTCCTAAACCTAAATTAAAAAAGTTCTTTGTATATCTAGAGTGATACCTAAATACAGTTTTTTCTCTCTGAGGGGGAAGTTTGATTTTTTCCCTGAGGGAGAAAAATCATTCTTCGTTCGTGATGTACACAACATTTTTTCTCAACCTACATTTATAGGAACTGCAAATCAAATAATTTTAATAACTCACATTATCGGTGACAACATAACCTAAAATGTAAATAATAAAAAAAATCCTTCGGCAATAGTTGTAAAACTTATGAGCTTCAAATGATGGCCGACACCAGTTCACGCGTTTCAGATTTGAATCGCAGATGAAAAATATTTGTTGGCTGGTATTTTGAATAGAATAAAATATTTTTAAAATATTTATTAATTTTTAACGTCTACTAGCTTAATATTAAGTATGTAATATTATACAAACATGTATTTCATGAGTTGACAAATTTCTGGATAAGATACTGTATTAAATTCAGTAATGACGGACAACTCTATTGTGCTTCACATCTGTGCTTCCTCATCTGTGCTTCGACCATACAAACCTATTTCGAATGTAAGTTTTTAAAATAGAGATGCTTTCAATGCTATTTAAATGGAGTTAATTTTACTCCCTAGGAAGTTTGTCTGGTTTTTTTTAGTACCGAGGGCGAAAAAGTGCCACTTTAGTATTATGTTTCAGGGAGTAAAATAAGTAGGAACTTTAAACAGTAGGTGGTGGAAAAAATATAATGTGGGCCTAGCCTTTATTATAAAGTCAACCGGGCCAACAAGGTCACGGAGCTTCATTCAAAATGCACACTACTAATTGGCTATTAGGCCTGAGTGGTGCATTGCTAAAATATAGCCTACATGTGACGATTTACCGCCATTGTGGAAGATATGTAAAAATCCATTAGACCCGGTTGCACAAAATTCCACGAGAACCAATCAGAAAATGCGTTTTAGAAAAGACGGCTTGATTTGTTCTGATTCGATCTGATTGGTTCTCGTGGAATTAATCACGGTTAAAATTTAACCGACTTTTGTGCAACCGGCACTTAGTCAATTAGTTTGTTTTATAGTATTATTTATTCTTGAAGTCTATATTATAAAATAAAAATTTAGTCTTGGCTTTGAACAAGACGATATTTTCTAAGTAGAACAAGCTTATGCTTTATACGATTGATAAGTAGTTCAGAAAAGTCTATTGTCTGCTGATAAACAAACAATACAATTGTCGGCACTATTTTAGTAAAAATCATTCATTACAATAAGTAAAATGACTTGTGGAAACGATCAACAGGCTCATAACGGTTCCTATTCCAATATAGGTATAGTACAACACTCTACAAAAATGGGCCTATAGGTTATGAAAGTAAAATTTGAAAATGAACAATTCACACCACAAAAACAGGAAAACAAATACTGAATTAATAAATAGTTAATAGGAAATAGTTGATATGATTGTACATAGAATAAGACAGAGATCAGAAACAATTAATTGAAAATGTTATCTGAATTAAGTTGAAAATTTATAGCCGAAAAACTAAACTTAAAATAGGTAAGGTAACTCCATGTAGGCTAATAGCCTTTTTGTTGAAACATTGAGTGCCATCAAAACGTTTATGAAATTTAATGAAGAGATTTATTGATTAATTGATGATCTAATTCAAACAACTGAGTTATTTAGCCGAGGCAAAAATAATGAAGAAGGAGAAGAGTAGTACGGTACCGAACACAAGAAAGCGGCACATGTAAAATGTTGTTAGGCCTAGTTGAACAGAATAAATTCAGAGGTATAAAAAACAAATAAGTAATATTGTAACCTACATCATACTCGTTCTTCGGGGGGCACTTTAGTTTATGGGCCGCGGAATCTAGCATTGAGACCAACGTAGATCGATAGAGGAGATCAATACGAGATCAACCATGTATGACATTGTTGTCGATTTCCAAGGATTAGCTGAAAAAACATGGCGGAAAGTTCAAATTTTTTATATCAATTTTTATTTTTAATAATTTTTTTTATGGCTAAAATATGTTTAAAACTAGTGCAATCTTATGTAAAATTTGACGAGGAATCCAATGAAACTAATTTCAGGTTCGTAACTTCAGTAGTTTTTGAGATATTGCAAAAAATGTGCAGAAAAATGCAAATTTTTTGCTTTAAAAAAGGTTAACTTGTTTTCATGATGCTTAATAGGTATTTTTAACTATTGGATTTAGTAGAATGATGAATTCTGAAGAAAAAATGTCCAGTCACTCGATAGCCTAAACTTGAAATTGTTGGAGATATTTGAGAAAAAACATGGCGAAAAGTTCAAAATTTTTATATAAATTTTTATTTTTAATTTTCTATGGCTGAAATATGTTTAAAACTAGTGCAATCTTATGTAAAATTTGACGAGGAATCCAATGAAACTAATTTCAGGTTCGTAACTTCAGTAGTTTTTGAGATATTGCAAAAAATGTGCAGAAAATTGCAATTTTTTGCTTTAAAATAGGTTAACTTGTTTTCATGATGCTTAATAGGTATTTTTAACTATTGGATTTAGTGGAATGATGAATTCTAAAGAAAAAATGTCTAGTCACTCGATAGCCTAACCTAACCTAACCTAACCCAACCTAACCTAACCTAATTTAACCCAACCTAACCTAACCCAACCTAACCTAACCTAACCCAACCTAACCTAACCTAATCTAACCCAACCTAACCTAACCCAACCTAACCTAACCTAACCCAACCAAACCTAACCTAACCTAACCCAACCTAACCTAATCTAACCTAGCCTAATCTAACCCAACCTAACCTAACCCAACCAAACCTAACCCAACCTAACCTAACCTAATCTAACCCAACCAAACCTAACCTAACCTAACCTAACCTAACCTAACCTAACCTAACCTAATCTAACCCAACCTAACCTAACCCAACCTAACCTAACCTAACCCAACCAAACCTAACCTAACCTAACCCAACCTAACCTAATCTAACCTAGCCTAATCTAACCCAACCTAACCTAACCCAACCTAACCTAACCCAACCTAACCTAACCTAACCTAACCTAACCCTAACCCAACCTTACCTAATCTAACTTAGCCTAATCTAACCCAACCTAACCTAACTCAACCAAACCTAACCCAACCTAACCTAACCTAACCTAACCTAACCTAATCTAACCTAACCTAACCCAACCTAACCTAACCTAACCCAACCTAACCTAACCCTAACCCAACCTAACCTAACCCAATCTAACGTAACCTAACCTAACCTAACCTCGATAGCCTAAACTTGGAATTGTTGGAAATATTTGAGAAAAAACATGGCTGAATTAGTGGATTTAGTGGAATGATGAATTGTAAAGAAGAAATGTTTAGTCACTCGATAGCCTAACCTAACCTAACCTAACCCAACCTAACCTAACCTAATCTAACCCAACCTAACCTAACCTAACCCAACCTAACCTAACCTAACCCAACCCAACCTAACCTAACCTAACCTAACCTAACCCAACCTAACCTAACCCAACCTAACCTAACCCTAACCCAACCTAACCTAATCTAACCTAGCCTAATCTAACCCAACCTAACCTAACCCAACCAAACCTAACCTAACCTAATGTAACCCAACCTAACCTAACCCAACCTAACCTAACTAACCCAACCTAACCTAACCCTAACCCAACCTAACCTAACACAATCTAACCTAACCTAACCTAACCTCGATAGCCTAAACTTAAAATTGTTGGAAATATTTGTGAAAAAACATGGCTGAATTAGTGGATTTAGTGGAATGATGAATTCTAAAGAAAAAATGTTTAGTCACATTTGGGTTAGGTTAGGTTAGGTTGGGTTAGGTTAGGTTAGGTTGGGTTAGATTAGGTTAGGTTAGGTTAGGTTAGGTTGGGTTAGGTTAGGTTAGGTTAGGCTATCGAGTGACTAGACATTTTTTCTTTAGAATTCATCATTCCACTAAATCCAATAGTTAAAAATACCTATTAATCACAATGAAAACAAGTTAACCTATTTTAAATAAAAAAAATTGCAATTTTCTGCACATTTTTTGCTATATCTCAAAAATTACTAAAGTTACGAACCTGAAATTAGTTTCATTGGATTCCTCGTCAAATTTTACATAAGATTGCACTAGTTTTAAACATATTTCAGCCATAGAAAATTAAAAATAAAAATTTATATAAAAATTTTGAACTTTCCGCCATGTTTTTTCTCAAATATCTCCAACAATTTCAAGTTTAGGCTATCGAGTGACTGGACATTTTTTCTTCAGAATTCATCATTCTACTAAATCCAATAGTTAAAAATACCTATTAAGCATCATGAAAACAAGTTAACCTTTTTTAAAGCAAAAAATTTGCATTTTTCTGCACATTTTTTGCAATATCTCAAAAACTACTGAAGTTACGAACCTGAAATTAGTTTCATTGGATTCCTCGTCAAATTTTACATAAGATTGCACTAGTTTTAAACATATTTTAGCCATAAAAAAATTATTTAAAATAAAAATTGATATAAAAAATTTGAACTTTCCACCATGTTTTTTCAGCTAATCCTTGGAAATCGACAACAATGTCATACATGGTTGATCTCGTATTGATCTCCTCTATCGATCTGTATAGGTCTCAATGCTGGATTCCGCGGCCCATATACTAAAGTGCAGCCCTTCACCATGGTTGATAAATTCAACAAAAAGGCAAGTCAACTTGACTTGATTCCACCTCAACTCGATTGAAAAAATCTCACCATGTGAGTTGCACAAACTTAGCACACAAGGACAGTGACAAAAATGCGGAAGCCGATGCAACAAGGAAGCAATATGGAGGTTATGTTGAGATTTTGGAATGTTTACAAGTTGGCCGACTTGATATGTTTTGTAATTTCCAGGTTGTAGATATATATATTAGATGATTTATGAGTTATTTGATAATTTATGAGTTGATCTTCCATTATAATTCATAATAATGATAGTTTATTGAAAATAATGCTTATTATTTTCATTTTTCATACACTAATCATCAAGTTGGCTCTTGATATGCCTTCGTGATATAAAGCACGATTTAACCGGCAAATTCAAAAACTGTATGCCATTTGTACCGCAGTTAGTCGCAGTTATGGTCCGATTTGGATAAAGTTTGGTAAACAAGTACTCTGAAAAATGGCGCAGATACGTATGTATTTAATTTTTTAAAATTAATCTCCGTTTCAAGATGGCGGCCCTTCATTCGGGAATTTTACCCTAAAAATCAACCTAACTTTTCAATACCTAATTTATCGGATCAGGTTCAAATTGGGTTCATTCTTCTCAGCGCTTCAAAGCAGTATTATTTCATGTATCACATGTTCAAGAGTTTTAAATTTTTGAAATTAGAATTAAGCAGATACCCTGCCCATTTCTTATTGGAAAAAACATATATTTTATAGTTAGGTATTCAAATTTTAATGATTCTAAATAGTGTACGGTAGGCCTAGTGTAATATAACAATAATTTGGTAAAGGTAACTTACAGTAGGTAGGGTACCGTACACAATTTCTTAATAAATTTATAAAATATTTTTCAAACAATAATTATTGTTAGTTAGCCTACAATTGGTTACCGTATGTACTGAGTTCATAGATCTCTTAAACTACCGTATGGTTATAGTATGATACATTCAAAAACAAAGCATAAAAGATAATTATTTCTCAGCTGATAACCATCAATTTATTAAAATAATATGCCGATTTTTGTAAAAACAAAATTAATTATACCCAAATGTAACAATAACATCAGTACCTATTCTATGGAAAATGATCCCAAAAAGTATTGTGGCTATATGATTTTTGTATTAATAGCATAAATATAATAATATTGCCTACATTTTAGCAAGCTTAATAACCTTGAACACACAGTAGCACAAAAGTCTGATAACTTTTAATCCCGATTATATGTCACGAAGAATCCTCTAATTGGTTCTCGTGGAATTTAATCATGGTTAAGATCTTTATTGGATTTTTGCGTATCCGGGCCTTAGCCTATGCCAACTTGGAAGACAACTGAATTAATATTGGTACCTCACGTCAGATAATACTTGGATGATCCAGACGTGGGTCCAGAGGGGCCCCGCTGGCTAGACGGATGAGGCGAGGGAAGGTAAATAATTATGTATTATTATATATAATAATAATATGGTATTTTATTAATACAACAAATTGATTAAAATACCTTTTATTCAATTATGATTAAAAAGGAATAATAAAATTATTAAAAATAATTCGACACGGCATGAAAATTTATTGTTGCCGGATTTTATCCTTAGAAGAAGAGGTTCTCATTTCCAGAATGTAAAATACACTACTTAAAAAGTGAAGAAAACATTATTTGTCTTATTATATTTTATGATTGAAAGCTTGCAGTTAACTAGAGGATGCCGGTAATTGTTTTGCGAAAACTGTCATAATCTTTCCTCTCCTATATTTATTAAAATTTGTCACCGTTCTCAACGAAATATAATTTTATCTAGCCTTAGATCTGACTTGGAAGTTGAATTTCAATGGATTATAGAAATAAAGTATATAAATGACACAGTGATCAATTGTAACAAATTTTAATAATTGAGATCATTATAGTGACAAGGTGAAGTTCTCAAACATACAAATAATAAAAATGTGTTCAAATTGAAACAAAGAATTGATACAAAGACTTCGCTAACAACCAAGTAGCGTGAAGTTAATTGAAGAATCTCTGACTTATTCTTCAGTTAAAACATTTAACTATATTAAGGAATAAATGAACAAAGGGAACTAAGTTTTCAAACATACAAATAATAACAAATGGATGAATTTATGGGTGAATAGAAACATACAGACTCTATTTAGGAATAAACCGGTGGGAAAACAGATAAATTTAAGAAACTCTGACTTATGCATTAAACGATATGAAATTTTCACTACATTAAGGAACAAGCCTATTAAAAGGCACCTAAGTTTTTAATTTACAAATAATAATATACTTTTTTCATATTGAATCAAAGAAATGGATGAGTCAAAACATGAGTGACTCTACCAAGGGAGAAGTGATGTGTAATAGATTCAAGAAACTCTGAATTATGATTTCAACGATTTGATAGGGATCAATATCTCAGGGAAAAGTTACAATAATTTTGAATAAGCTTATTACAACAATTCGAAGCACTACACTTAAACTAAACTTTCATTACTACACTAAACTTACACTACTACACCTATAGACGGTTAGAGCCGTAATATTATGGATCATGACTTAGATTAAAACTACTTTAGTTTAGAAGGAAACGAAAAACTAGAACTGTATTTAGCAAGTACCGTACCGGACGATTGTTGTTCTAGGTCAGCTCCCCAGATTCTAGTCTTTGTTTCTACTCGTCGTAAGCGAAGTTTTAGCAAGAGCACATATATAAAGAGCGTTTATAAAAATAGAGCCCTGTATCATTATCATTACATATTCTTATTCACAGTAGATTTTAATTTGAAGCTATTATCACCCTTAAGCTTCAAGCTTTGACATGATAATTAACACGAACAATACAAAAAACACAAGAACTCATGAACTTGATAATATTTCAAACTTGGTAGAGTATCATGAGAATAAAGTTGAACACAGTCGAGGGAACGAGTACAGCACCTCTCCCTGCAAAAATCACCAATAAATTCCATTATAATGATATCTCCTTCATTATTCAAGCGCAATATTCAAAATACCTACAGCTATTTCAGGAAAACATTCTTAACAAGGATTAGTATGAGATATAATACTACTATCGTTTGTAAAATGCTTTCGTATAAATAATGCTCTCAAAGGTAGGCTATATTATAGTATCAGTGCAATATACTGTATACTAAATGAATATATAGACAATTTAAAAATAAATTTCAATTTATAGTGTATAGGTAGAATTAGTTGATAGTGATTAGTATTATACTCAGCAAAATAATTCATTGTTTCCTTTTTCTTAATTAAAAATATGATGGTGCCCCAAACAGGACATTTCGATCTCGGGGTACTTGAATTTTTTTATAATTCTATTAATGTAGGTGAGTTATTGTGATTTCTTTGTACTTTGTAATTAAAATGTATTATTTTACATTTTTATAAATTGCAATATTGTTGTGATATATTCTTCTTTTCGTAATTTCTTATTATGTAAGGTATCAATTGGAGAAATAAATGAATTTATTTTTTTTCATTAGGGCTACTCTTGAATAGAAATAAAAATCCAAGTATACCCTTTTTTACATGTAAATAAACAATTTTAAAAAAGGGTGCTTAGATTTTTATTTCTATATGAATGTATTTATGCTAAAAATTGGTTCACTGGTAATGTATTAATTTTTGCAAGCTGCAAAAATCATAATGATAATTATTGTAATGAAAAATTATAAAGATAAGATAATTTGAAGCATGCATATTTAATATGGAGACAGTGTTGAAGAAAGTTAATAGAAAATAGTTCACAGGTTTCTAGAGAAATTAATTATACCATGTCTTGGTTGCAGCTTTGATTGTAGACGCAGATTGAGCAACAGGTTGAGTTCTCTTAGTGCAACAACAACAATAGCAATAGATTTGAGTAAGTTCGCCAATAAAGCAATGGGAAGTGTCGTGCTACTTTATAAAAATGATTTTTAAAACATATTCATACATACCGGTACCACTTCCTCCTCTTACAATATGTTCTGGATAGTTCGGGATGTATCTCATCTAACCACCAAGCATACTAGGATGGATGGGTTCACGAATGCTGTAAAAAAGGTAATAAACTAATTGAACGTAATGTATTTTAATAGACTTTCTCCATACATGATTGATGCAATAACTAGAAAATTATAGTTATAATTGATATAATAAAAGTTGATCATTTGAAAATATTTATAACTGATATCATTCGAGATGAATGAAAATATGCATGTATGCAGAGCTAATAATCAAACGAGAATACAAATTAATATGTTGTCAAAGATAATATTTGAAAAGTAGTATAATCATGATTATTCCTATTATAAAATATTATAGCACACAATATTATTGTGTATTGCAATAGTGATTGTATACTGGTTTTCTTTTTGCTAATAAAGATTTCATTTCATATTGAGTAGGGTAGGTACCTACTCTGCTATTGTGATGGTTAGAGTGTAACATTGAAGAACACTTCCAATAATGTATAATAATTATTATAAAATATAACTATTATATTATATTATTTTATTATCGGAAGGTTTTTCATGAATATTACTTTTGTAAATGAATGATTGTTTAAAATAAATAAACATATAGCTTGCTCGTATTTTATACAGCACCCAAACCTGAAGAATGAGTTAAGTGTTTTCTAACCAAAGAACAATTATTTTGCAATGTTTCAAATTCACTCTGCTTCGGATATTCTTGATTTATTTTTTCTATTGGATGGATCATCAACTGCTATTTATTTTCTAATATTTAAATTACCAATTTAAATGTATTTTTTCTAATGGCGATCACACATAATCTCTATGCTTGTGCGTGGATGATAAAAATGGAGTTTCACACATTTCGATGCGCATAAGCAATTTTGAACGTCCAACTTGAAAGATACACGCCCAAACGTGGCTATCAGGCGCACGAATATATTATCTCTACTTTATTTAAAAATTAACATCTTGATTGAGTTTTAGTGTTTAGTAGCCTACTTATTATTTAATTTTTTCATGGAAATATTATAGACCTTGGAACTACGTTTCAATCACATGCATGAAACTAAATGAACTAGTATCATCAATATACATGCTACATTATTAATTTTTCACTGTAATAGATGGTGGAAACAATCAAAATTGACTTACTTCAAAGATCTACTTGAAGTATGCTTCTACCTTAGTTCCTATTATGCAGTACGCACTAGACCATTCACTGTGTAGCCCATAATTATCATTGTAATATTCTCTCAACACTTATATTATACATTTTTTGCCTTAAAAAATAAATTTAAAAAATATTAAATTGAAGCCAATTATTGTGACTCAATTTCAATTGGTGGCAGATCTGGCAAAAACATTGTCTCATTTTTGGTTGGTGGGGACATCCCCATATCCCCCCTGGATATGAATCTGGTTTATAGCCTATTTTAATGTGTACAAGGAATTTGAGATATGAATCAGGATACCCTGGTACCCTGGATATATGAATCTGGTTGAGCCTATTTTAATGTGTACAAGGAATTGGAAGGAATAGAAAGTTTTGAACATGTTATCATTATTTGGTAGACTCAACATCAATAGCCTATTATTATCATTTATTGTTGAACGTTCTATGTGGATGATGGATAGACTACAAGATGATATTCTGAACAAGTAACTTACACAGGTTGAGGTGGATTGATGTTATCTCTAATGTACTCGCTTATCAGTCCCATAAAACAATAGGTCAATGCAACCCAACATACAGATTTCAACGTTCCAAAGAGATACACGACAAATGATGGGGTGTGATCCAACACAGATTCTGGGATGAAAATCGTCATGGTTGAATCCAAAAGCTACAATAAATCATCAACAACATATTTTCATCAATGATAATTTTCTTGTTACAAAAATTAGAAGAAATATGTAGAAGTATCATTGAGATTAGGAGTAGCAATTATAAAGGATATTCAGAGCTGACTGGATACTCTAGTAATGAGTTTCAAACTGGGCTTGATGATAGATGGGTGGACCTATATGGGCCTCTGGGCCTAATCGAGCCTCCATGGTCTCAGAGGATATAGAGTAGTTTATAAGTTTAAATTTCCCGGTATGAATATTTTAATGAAAAAATAATCTACTAAAACACAGGTTGCTGAATGTCCTCAAAAGAAACCACAGTGTAGACTACCTATCAATGTATGTTGAAAGTGAATTAATAAGAAGCATCTTCGATGAAGATACAGAATAATATAGAGCTTCGAATGAGAATAATGAAATGACTTTAGCATTTCGCAAAACATACATTTCATCTAAAGAATCTGAGGTAAATAGAAAACAATATACTACGATATTTGATCATTTCTACATTCATCTGCTTCAGCCACCTCAATATTGCAAATTTGCTCACTTTATGTACGGTACAACTAAAATTGATAGCTAATAATTATAGAGATTCTTTTGAAAATTTTTAGAAATTTCTGATAAATGTTTTCTAAAAATTACATCGATTGAAATTTCTAAATAATACACATTAGAAACAAAAGAGCTGAACTCAAAATCTCTGAACAATTTAAATTCACATACATAATATGTATGAAAACACCTAAAAACATCCTAAATGAAAAGACCCACATGAAATCCTCAATCTTCTCAACTGAATCACCAAATCTTCTGCCGCCGCTATCACTGCTAAATAACACATTAATACCATGATGAAACATATTATGGAAGTGTTGAAGGAGGACAACATGTCCGAAATTCTACATAAAATTAGACTGCTATGTCATTAAAAATGTTCCAATTAATTCATTTTTTCCCTCCAGTTCAATCTTCTACATTCTATTAAGTTGAAAGCTAAAATATATAAATTATTTTGTAAAAGGCTTATTACGAATATGTGACACTGTAGCTTAGACTCTTATTTGGCATATAGGAATAATATAATAATCAAATTTTCAGTAGATAAAAACGTGCTATAATGTATTATATTTTTATAACTCCAGAAGCATATTCCACACTTCTTTATCTAATTGTTATTTGATTGTGCCTCAAATCAGTTGAACAGTCTAACTAGCTCTTTATCCGGCTCTAGTTTTAAATAATACTAGTACAAGCCGGAGCGCATTCGAATATTCTACATTTTCTTTCAACCAACGTAGTTTTTCATAATAGCCTACAAATAAATACTCCACTAATGGGAATGCTAGCGTTTGACGCAAATCACAAGTAAATTAATTACTATAAGCTTCAGTTGCTGGTTGCTGTCATTAGTTTTTTCCGAATATATTATAAGTTAAATTAGAAAAACAATATAAAAACTTGCAGTACCCTTTTATTAAAAACTTTAAAATATTTTAACGACTAGTTTCGACTATTTGTCATTTTCAAGTCAAAATGTATAAATAAACAAGTTGATACTAGATGATATGAACATATGCTTAATTAATTTATTTCTTATTCATTATTTTTGGCCAAAATGACCAATGGTCGAAACTAGTCGTTAAAATATTTTAAAGTTTCCAATAAAAGGGTACTGCAAGTTTTTATATTGTTTTTATTAATTTGAATAAAGTAGCCCATAAAAGTGAAGTGATTTTATTATAAGTTAAATTAGAATGATTAGGCAATTTACCTGACTCATATGGTCGTAACCGTAGTAACCGTAGTACGACAGCATAATTATAATTCTAAATAAAATGTCCATATCCAACATGATGTGCATGATCGATGAGCAGCTAAAAGCCTGGAAAATATTTCTACAATTAAATCTTGAATTGAATCTTAAGGGCTACTTTTTAAAATAGAAATAGAATAAACACTTCCTTGGCACCTTGTTTCACCAATTGCCAAACCATCTTGTTGTTTAAAAATATTTCTATTACATTCAAAGTAGTTTTGAAATATTGAGAATAAAATCCTGAAAAAGAGGAACGAATATTTGAATGTCTCATTGGATGTCTGCCTGAAACTATTAGGAGTTATTTTTCTGTAATTATCTGAATTCCATTCAATCAATCTTTATTCAAAAAAATAAACAATCAAATACATCCTAAAAAGCAATAAATACAATATTGTTTCCTAATTTCTATTATGTGTTCCCTATAGGCTACCCTGTGTAGGGACACTTGAATATAATATAATACGCATTTGGTACACAATGGTATTCAATTATTATGTTCTTCATGATATAATATTTGAATTTGTATATTATTATTTTATTATCTTTCATAATTATTTATTATTATTTTATATTTCATTATTTCATTATCCAACATAATAATTGAATACCATTCACATTTCATTCCATTATAATACTTTTATTACCTTTTTGCACACAAAATTTTAAAAGAGAAAGATGTGTGTTGGTATGTGTGAGTGGATGTAGCATGACCTCCTACTTACATACAAATTAAGAATAACTTAGCAATTGAGGGATTAGCATTATACTCAACTGGTATTGAGAGGAACTAATTGTATCGAAGATTTTATCTTTATTTCACTGAGTTTGTTCAAGTAGATTATTTCAATTATTGTATTGTGTTTTTTGTCAAAATGAGAATGATTTGATTTATGCAAGTTTTTGTCAGTATCAAAATGATGATTTGGTTCATTTCAATCTATTCCATTGGAATTTTTTAAATTTTGTCTCAGAATATTATTGGTTGAGTAACCAATATCAATGGTTCCAGTTATTGGAATGGATGTGTACATGCGTTGGCTACATCAAATGACAAGACAATTGCATTTTTTGGTAGTTGTAGTATATGTCTTTTATATGTTGCACTTATTGATAGCTATTTTATATGCAATAATTTCTGCCAAAATTTGTTTTTGTTTCAATTTGTTATTAAATAATTAACATAAATTTTATGCTGGAGCATTACGATAATTCAAGATTGCTCTTATTGGAACTCCTGATTTTTGTATTTTTGGTTGACATCTGAATTTCGGTATTGATGGATTGATCATTTTCATTTTAAATTGTTGTGCTTTTGATATTGTAAGTCGCTTTGATCGTATGTTGTTAATGTTTTTTTACTGAATTCTTTAGTTGTATCTTTTGCTATTGCCATAGAATTATTGCTTTGGAGTGTCATAGTATTGCATTTATGAATAATTGAATTTCATTCATTTTTGATTTTACTGAGGATTCCAGTTCTACCAATTGTTGTTCCATGATATTCTTCTAGTGATTCAAATTCATGTTATATTTCAACCCTCAAATACTGGCGCGGTTTTTTTGTGACACTACTACTGGCGCGGGGATCCGGTAGACCCCCCCCCCATTAATGTTTTTCTTTAATAGCATTTATAAAAACATTTTCCTCATAGAAGGTTGGCTATCTCAAACTTCGGATAGTTTCACTATTACTGGAATGTGAATATACAGTATACTGGAATTATCAATATTCATTGTATATTATTGGAAATCTGGCCAATTTGGGAGGAAAACGTAGCGTTTTTGTTTGTGGGAAAGAAATTAAAAATAATAAAATAAAAGTTGTTAAACTGAAGATCCTTACTTGAAAACAATGAAAATAAGTATTATCATGATATATTGTTTATTATATTCACCTATATTTACAGGAATATTGACTATGTATAATGATATGCTAATTTCCGGTGCTGATCAAAATACTCATTGATAACCTCCTGGAATTCGATTGTTATCATTATATAATCATATATACAATATATATTATAATAACTATTATAATCATAGTTATATAAATTGTTAATAGGAATTATACTCGTACTCTTCTAGTACTTTTTTACATGATCACAACTAGTTTCGAGCACTCCTTATTATTGCCATTTTCAAGTTTCAAAATGAATGATTGTTTTTCAGAGAACAAATATTTTATCGTCTTTAGTAGTTGGCTCATTTTATTTTTTTAATTTCAAATACTGGGCACTTTCTCTTACTATATATACAAAGCCTTAAAGGTCTATCTATCTAGCTATTAAATCATCAAGATATTCTCTGAATTTATGATAAATTTTCAGTGGAATATGTCTTCCGTAACTTGCATGTGAAATTGCATCTCCCCTTAGTTGAAATATTTATCCAGGAAACAACTAAAGCCAGAAAAATATCTTTGTTTGCATTAAATAAATTCTATTCAACTTCTACAATTTTATTATCACTCTTTTTTGTAAATCTCAACTACTCTCTTTTAATTGAACATGAGACTGAGAATTAGAATTTCACTTCCTTTGATTAGTCGATCAACTAGTGTTAATAGCAAGGGCTACCTACTTTCATAAATAAAAATAGAATGGAAGTAGTACCCTTTCTTTCAATGAACACTTTATACTTCTTAAGGTAATAATGTTTATATAAAAGAAAGGATTCAAGCAGCTAATAGGGCCTACTATGCCAATGTTAGATTATTTAAAAGTAAGTTGGTCGGCAGGAGCACCTAGATAACAATATATAAAACATTGGTCCGTCCAGTGGCAACATATGCGGCAGAAACTTGGGTGATGAATATGGCTGACGAAAATGCGTTAAAAATCTTTGAAAGATCCATACTAAGAAGAATTTACGGTCCTGTTCAGGTTAATGAGCAGCAATGGCGAATAAGAAAAAATGAGGAAATAGAAGCATTAATAAAAGGAGAAAATATAGTACGCTTCATTAAAGCCCAAAGAATAAGGTGGTTGGGGCATGTGATGAGGATGAGTGAGGCTAGAATGCCGAAAATAGTTTTTAATAGCAAGTTGCACAGCAGAAGAAAGAAAGGTAGGCCAAGGAACAGGTGGGTGGACCAAGTGATGGATGACCTGAGAAAGATGGGGGTAAGAGGATGGAAGGAAAGAGCCATGAACAGGGAAGAATGGAGGTGTGTTGTGAAGGAGGCCAGAGCTCACCTAGGGCTGTAGCGCCGGATAAAGAAGAAGAATAATAGCATAAAGTTTACTGTTTTATAAAAAGAGGTGAAAGGTGTTTGTTCAGAAAAGTTCACTATTCCCATTCCATTATTATTTTTACAAATCTATATATTGCCAAGTATGAGTAATATTGTGCAATGATGGTGATGAAATGATGAGGGTTAGTTTGAGGAGAGGAATTTGGCTGCACGAAAACAATCTTGCATAATGTGCAACGACTCATTCGAAATGGGATAATTTTATACCAAGAGAGGAATAACAATCTAAAGAGTAATTCAACGATTTTGAGATTAATTGATTATTGGCATCATATTACATTCTCTTAAATAATATTATTACGTTGTGGTCACATAAAAGTAAAACATTCGTAGCATGCAAGATAAACAGTCATTTAAGCACCCTGCATACAAAGAAAATATTGTTATCAACTAGGCCTGGCAATTAGGGTGCTAGGGACTTTGTAACCAATACTTTTTGGGACTAAAGGGCTCTCTTATAAGAGGATGACTCTTCGCAGGTAGAATCAGGTTTCTCCAAACAGGTGGTTGGACATTGTTCTTAAACACAACGGCATTGAATTAGCAAGTCAGTCGCAGGCCTCTATTTACCTAAATATAATATTTATTCAATATACTGTTTATATTTATTCATGCAGATTTCAAAGTTGAATTATTATTTCCGTTACTAATATGGACGAGAAGCCTTCAGAAGATTTCCGTTATAAAAATAGATATAATATGTATAAGATTGTTCATCCACTCAGTACTCAGAACTATTTCTGAAAATGGAATAATGAATTTACTAATCACCACGCAGGTAGGGACCCCAGACCCTCGACAACAGACACTCTTCCCTTGTTTTAATATAGGTACCGAACCGGATCAATGAATTATCATGGATTGAATGAATACATCTGAATATTATATCATATATTTATACATAATATTGTATATAATGACATGAGAGTACATCAGTAGGCCTATACATCAAGAACCTTCTCATTCAAGCACGCAATCATAACAATATTCTAGTGAAAGTAGTACTCGGTTGGCCGATAGATTCGCTGCAGGCTACTCAGTTTATTCTCACTAGTTCCACTGAGATCATCAATTCACCTACAGCCTTAAACAAATTGATTATTAAAGAATAAATAAACAGTGTTGTAAGTTGAAATGGCATAGGAGTGTATGGATGGAGTGATTCTCATTCTCTCAGGGAGTAAGAAAGAACGTGATAGAGTTATTAGACTAAGAGAGAGGAAGAGAGAGAGAGAGAGAGAGAGAGTGAGAGAGTGAGAGAGCGTGAGAGAGTGTGTGAGAGTGATTGAGTGCTTTAATTTACAGATTGATTGATAAAGCACTCAATCTCTCTTTCTCTCTCTCTCAGAGACATAGAATAAGAGTGAGAGAGAGTGAGTGAGAAAAGAATAGTATTAAGCGAAAGTGTGAAAGGTTTGTATAAGTTAGTTAAATATTATTTGGCAGAGATGGTGTCGGACTGAATAGCAAACGCTAAACCAATAAAGGACAAGCGTTGCCTTTTAATTTTTGTCTAAAATTCAATTCTAAATAGCCTACAATATTATAAGTATGTGACTGTGGGGCGATGGAGCAGACAGTGCACCACATTATATTTGAGTGTGAGAGACGTGCCTACCTGGGCGAGGCTAACGACTTCACTGTAGCCAGTCCCCAGGCAATACAGTACGTTTCAACCCTTGACGTGCACTTATAGTGTGAAATTTTAAAAATTTGACAAAAAATGCCATACGCTAAATAATAGCATTAAGATATCAATATAAAGTAGTGTACATTTTAGGATGGGTCTAATTTATATTTTGCATGATTCGTTTTCATCGAGTCTAGTCATGAAACAATAAAATATCAACTCGACAGCCGACAGTCCTATTGTTAATGAATTCGTAGATTTCTCTGTATGAGGCTCATAAATTTTACTAGTACCTACAGTAATGTAGAAGATAAAGAACATACTGGAAGATTCAAAGATACTAGAAAATACTGGAAGATACTAGAAAATACGGTAGGCCTACAGCGAATTAGGTAGTTTTCTTGCGATAAGTTGAGCTGACACGCCATAACTGAGTGCCGGTTGCACAAAAGCCGGTTAATTATTAAACGTGATTAAGTCAACGAGAACCAATCAGAAAAGCCGTCTTATCAAAAAGGCCTTCTCTGATTGGTTCTCGTGAAATTAATCACGGTTAAAGTTTAACCGGCTTTTGTGCAACCGGGCCTATGGCGTTTCTATAAAGTCGACAAGCATTTACTTTCTATTTACAATGATAAGATCAGTTGTGTCGATGATAAATAGCTTACCTACTTATATCTTTGAATATTTCTCATATTATCCAAAATCTATATCGAATAATCAAGAATTCATATTTTCTGTTAAAGCTACAATAAATTATTTCAATTTTTCATGCCATATGTTTGAACTAATCTAATAAATTCTACTTACAAAGAAGCCAGCTTCAAATATCCGTTTGTCCTCTTGAACTCTTTCATTTGAGAAAAAATTTGCAGTAAATACTGCCACGGAAATGAAAAAATACTTGTATTTTATTGAGAATTTGAAAAATGGGTGCATTTTTCTTCTCAAAGTGTCGAAATAAAATGTGAACCTAAAATGTCGAGTGATAAACTGGACCTGAAGCTTCGTGTTCGGGAACTGTTGATCGAGATCGCGCCAAATATGACGAGAAAAAGACGTCTTTTAGGTTAAATCACAATCTTATTGAAATTTTGAATGAATTAAATTAATATATAGTATATTCTTAATTTTAGCTGATTTCAAGTAAAGTTCAATGAATCAAGAATATTATTTATAAATTAACAAGGGCTGGAAAATGGAGGGAATTATTATTAATTATTCTTAATACACGCAAAAGGCGACGTTAGGCCAAATTTATTCCTTGGACGCGCAGCTATGAGCAGGCTTGTCGAGACGCAACGTCTAAGCCGCGTCCACACTATGCCGATCGACACCATCGACAATGTCGAACAAGTCTGACACGTCCATTGTCTAGACATTGTTGAGCGCTGTCGAGTCGAGTCGAACGCAACCCGAATCAGGTCGGTCCGGATCAAAGACAGTCGAGTCGAAGGCACCAGTGTGGACGTGTCGATCTTGTCACTGCCGTTTAAAAAAATAGAATAGTGCTATACTGTTGTTCAAGTGCTTACATTTTTATTGAAAATGAATCATTTTCAAAAGATTTTCAAAATCGGAACTTTTCATTCTAAAAAAGTTTTTAAAGCCCGCGTCACATCTATATTCTAGATTTAATTCGTCAACCTCATCCAGCAATAAATCTTCCATAAATTCCTCTGTACTATACTTTTTTCTGCCTCAAACAAGGCTAGGCCGTACCAAAAATCTCCGCGGGCGACGATCTTTTTGGCTTCCCAAGATGGCAATAAGAATTGCAGCAGAAGCCGCTGCTCCAGCATCTTCATCATCACTCATTTTATATAAAAACTCGATTTATATTTAAAATAAAACACTCGATTAAATATAAAACACTCGATTATGTAAGAAAATTTATGATGGTTGTCGGTCGACTCGTCCACATGTACTACTGAGGCGATTTTGTCGAGTTGACACAGTCGAAGGTGTCGAGCGACTCTATCGATCGACCGGGTCGACAGAGTCGATTGACATAGTGTGGACGCGGCTTAAAGCCGCCACGGCCGTCACGGCTAGAGCACATAACCTATAAATTCATTAGAAGCTATGACTCATTGAACTTTTATGTTGTAGGAGCGTTAGATTAGATTGGAGTTCTTCATTTACTTATGTATGTTATAATATTTACTGGCTTATACGCTAATTTACATTGAATGACAGTATTGAAAATATTATTCAACGAATTTTACAAAGTATGAAAAATTAATCAATTATAATAAAGATTGAATGCAATTTGAATAATGATAATATAATATTGTGATGTACGGTAACTTCATAAATTGGCGGTGTTTCAACAAATAATTGTCGATGCTCTCAAAAAAATCAAGATAGCCTATAAGGCTTTAGTAAAAGCTATATAGCTATTACATTTACATAGTTCATATACTTCATAGCTCTATAGTTCATTATATCTGAATTATACACTATAGTGAGGTCCACGTTATAATGGCAGTGGATAAAGATAGAAGAATAGCGATGCCGATTCTCTGCATTAATTAATTATATTTCTACACTGTAAAAATCATAATTGGCATCGTTGTGGACCTATAAAAGGATAGTACCACCGGCTTTGTCGAATGATAGACAAGGATAGCAAAACCAAAGTTGATCAAATAGCCTACTGTCATTATAACGTGGACCCCACTATAATAACCTACCTATAGTAGTTCTTATCCTTGAACAATACTCAGCAGCTTTTTATTTTTTTCCTAGCCCTTTTACCAAAGGCAAGGAAAGTATTGCTTTCCAAAAAATCAAGGTACCCTAATTTAAAGTTTTCTATACGTTTCAAGGTCCTCTGAGTCCAAAAACATGATTTGTGTGTGTGTGTGGTGTGTGTGTGTGTGGTGTGTGTGTGTGTGTGTGTGTGTGTGTGTGTGTGTGTGTGTGTGTGTGGTGTGTGTGTGTGTGTGTGGTGTGTGTGTGTGTGTGTGTGTGTGTGTGTGTGTGTGTGTGTGTGTGTGTGTGTGTGTGTGTGTGTGGTGTGTGTGTGTGTGTGTGTGTGTGTGTGTGTGTGTGTGGTGTGTGTGTGTGTGTGTGTGTGTGTGTGTGTGTGGTGTGTGTGTGTGTGTGTGTGTGTGTGTGTGTGTGGTGTGTGTGTGTGTGTGTGTGTGTGTGTGTGTGTGTGTGTGTGTGTGTGTGTATCATGAGTATCCGACAATGAGAAATTCAATAAAACCCAATTCTAAATGGTCAAAAATTACCGAAAACCCATGTTTTCACGGTTTTCTCGAAAACGGCTCTAATGATTTTCTTCAAAATACCCTGGATAGCTATTTTCAAACCCTATCAACTGACATAAGTCTCATTTCAGGAAAAATTGCGGAAGTTCCGTGATATTATTGAGAAAAATAGAATTTGTTAAATTTCTATCACGATTTTCTCAAAAATGACTTGACCGATTTTTTCAAATTCATACTCTGTATAGTAATTTATCAGCTCTATCAACTGGCATGAGGCCCCATCTTGAGAATTGGACTTTGTAACTTCCTTCTCCTGCATGAGGTATGTAGGTAGAGCAGTTTATTCAAAAGAGCACATAGTCGGATATTTCACTTGTAGTACAGCTGTTTTGATGAATTTTACAAAATCATCAAATTTCACAATTCACACAAGGGAAAATGTACTCTGAAAACAATATATACAATAGTATGATCATATAGTTTTAAAAATATGTAGTCGTCAATGTCGGCATTAAGTTATTCCCCTAAATTATTCTCGTTTAAGAATCAGGCTCACAGTTCAATGAGCAAGGAATGTTCTGTGAGTGTACCACACCAGATTTTTTTCACATTTCAATGGTGAATTCAAGTTATGAGAAATTAATATTTTATTGCTTTCGAGTATGAAGAATAAATTTATTTCATAATCAATAATAATTTCAATAGCAAAAAGTAAAACTCATTATTTGAAATAATTTTCCCAAACCTAATTATGCCAAATTAAACTCAAGGATACTGCCATCTTTGCCATGACCTATTGCTGTATTGTAAAGTACAATACTTGACTTCAAGAAATGTGTCACTCGCTGTACACATTCTTATATCATTTCAAATTTGTATAGTTCACTAGAAAATAGCACAGACTATTATTTCCCGATCAACTTATACATAGAACGCTCAACACAACTTGCATTCATCAACTACCAGTTCATGCATTTTTGGATGTGATATTGAGGAGCAATACTGTGCTACTAAGTGAATATAATTATTATGTGATAGATACAACATTGTGATAATAAGCTGTGCATACATGTGAGAATATTTGTAAGTGTACAAGTGATATAATACATTTTTTTGATGAAATCACAATCATTTATCTAAAAGTATAATCTAAATTCTTGTTGGTAAAGGGTTTTCTGATTCCATTAATGATGAACAATTACATCAATAGGTACCCTGCATTATCAATAAAAATTCAAATAGTTTTGAATTACTAATGGATTTTCTCTTTGTTATTTTCAGTGTTTTGTAATATATTCTATAATATTTTTGTTCCAGTGATCATTTTTCTGTGAATACTTGTTTCAACAGCAAAACAGAAATTCAAATTTTGTACCGTATTATATTATATCATTGGAACACAAAGTTTAAAAATGTCACTGTTCACTGGAACAAAAATATTATAGAATATTACAAAACACTGAAAATAACAAAGAGAAAATCCATTAGTAATTCAAAACTATTTGAATTTTTATTGATAATGCAGGGTACCTATTGATGTAATTGTTCATCATTAATGGAATCAGAAAGCCCTTTACCAACAAGAATTTAGATTATACTTTTTAGATAAATGATTGTGATTTCATCAAAAAAATGTATTATATCACTTGTACACTTACAAATATTCTCACATGTATGCACAGCTTATTATCACAATGTTATATTTATCACAATATATATTCACTTAGTCCTCAGATAATCAATAATCCTCAGATTTAGACAACATAACCACCAAATCTTTTTTTCCTGCCAGGGTGCGCGCGCGTGCAAGAGTATTGATTTCACACTGTTTGTGTTGTAATATGAAATAGGCTATTGAAATTAAATGTTTAAGAAGTAGTACCAGTCGTCTATTACACAGACTGCTAAGCGCGCGCACAGCGCTCAGTGAGCAAGTATTTGATTTCACAGACACACACACACACACACACAAATATTTGTTGTACATCTAATAGGCTATTGAAATAAAATATTATTTTTTTAGCTCTCTATTGATTTCCACCTTACCCCAGTAAGGTTTGTAAGTGTATAAACACTAGATCCAGAAGAGAGTATTGATTTGGTGTACTGCATAATTTACCCCGCGTCTTCTCTTACCTCTGTTACTTACCTTTGTAGCTTCCTCTAGAACAAGAACTACCAGTTCAGTTTAATATGTCTGTGTTTCAGTATTTTGTTCAGGCACTAACTTATATTACAGGTGTTGAACCCATACTGACCAGTCAAGCAGCTTACCTCAATTGTAATTGAATTGATTTTCTCCCTATTATAGTTCTTCCTAATATTTTCTCTCTATTATCTATTACTGCAGTGTTAAGAGTAGGTATTTAAGAGAAGAAGAAGAGAGAGAAAAAAATTTATTACACATATAGTTAGATACAACTAGTTAGACACACCCACTGCACTAGTGTCTTCCATGGTGGCTTGGAGTCCACCTAAAATTGTAGGGTCCATGTATCCAATGTCATGGCTCATATGACAAAATGGTTCCACCTGTAAGGGGGCTGTCCACCAATAAAAGCTATATGCTTATTATTATTATTGCAGCTATGAAGAAGTTGAAGAGGAAGATGATGATGTGTCATTCATTAAATTTGGTGAGGATGAATTTTCCATTGTGCTTTGTGCAGTCACTTTTTTAATTAATTTTTCCAACATTATAATCTGTAGAGAACAAGAAAAAAACACTGTTATGAACCATAATATTATTGCATCACTCTTTTTGTTAGTATAAAACAAACACAACTTCTGAGTAGATTTTTGCCCACACCTTTCTCTAACAGAGTTCCCAGTGTCGCTCTGGGCTGGCTAAACTCAGTCGGCGACTGGGGAGGGCCGCGGCAGGGGACGGGAGTCTTGGTGGGGCGTCGGTAAACCACCCTCGTTCGAGTTGGGGGTTGAAACAGGGTTTTGAGTGTTTTGGAGAAATGTTTCCCTCTTTTAGGAAAGAGGGGCCGTGCTTTCGCACTGCCAAACAGGGTTGGTCGCGGAATGAAGGGAATAGGAACCTTGCGGTGTTAGTCATGAGAAAGGGCTTCGTGTCAGGACTAAGTCTTAGTCCTTGGGCACCGGGTGGCTTCCCGGGGTCCGGGTTGAACGCGGAGCTCTGGTAAAGGCCTTCCCTGGCCTTCCCAGAGGTCCTCTTTCGGTTCCGCACTGGATTAGTGCGCTGCGGCGGCTCGCGCTCTGGACTTTCCTAAGTCCTACTTGCCGGACACCAGCTGTCCTCCTGGGGTCCGGATCGGTCGCGGAGTCGCGGGAAAGGTTTTTCCACACCTTCCCAGAGGTCCTTTCTCGATCCCGCACTGGATTAGTGCGTTGCGGCAGCTCGCACTCTGGACTTTCCTAAGTCCTACTTGCCGGACACCAGCTGTCCTCCTGGGGTCCTGATCGGTCGCGGAGTTGCGGGAAAGGTTTTTCCACACCTTCCCAGAGGTCCTTTCTCGATCCCGCACTGGATTAGTGCAGTGCGGCGGCTCGCGCTCTGGACTTTCCTAAGTCCTACTTGCCGGACACCAGCTGTCCTCCTGGGGTCCGGATCGGTCGCGGAGTTGCGGGAAAGGTTTTTCCACACCTTCCCAGAGGTCCTTTCTCGATCCCGCACTGGATTAGTGCGCTGCGGCGGCCCGCACTCTGGACTTTCCTAAGTCCTACCTGCCGGACACCAGCTGTCCTCCTGGGGTCCGGATCGGTCGCGGAGTTGCGGGAAAGGTTTTTCCACACCTTCCCAGAGGTCCTCTTGCACCTCGATGTCCCACTGATGGTCTACCAATGGGGAGTCAGGTTTCGACCAAACCTGACGTGTCGCCGTTGGTCGAAACTGGTAGCTCGTCGTCTAAACGGGTTAAATGTCGTTCAGCACTCGCCCAAACGGGTGTTGAGCAATGGAGTTCACCGTGTTTGAGGCTAATCGTCTTTAGCCTCAACACAACTCCCGGTCGCTGAAGAAATCGGAGTTCACTTTAGTACAAGACGTACTGTGACGTTGCTAGCTTCCTTCTCACCTCACTCGACCGCTCGCCCTGGCTCTCCGAACTCAACTGCCTCCGGCTAGCCTTTCTCGAGCCTCCCTCAGTGACCGAGGGGGAGGGGAGAGAGGATGCGCAGCACCGCTGAGCGGTAGGCCAGAGGCTGGCTTGAACGTTGACCCCTTTGATTCGATCAAAGATAGCCGAGCGTCGAATAAATGAGCCCTAAACTCAATTCCTTTCTCTAGTTACGATATACATCGTGACACACTGTTCCTACTAAGGAAAGGGGGGGGGGAAAGAGAGGGGGAGGAGAGGGGGGGTGAGGATGGAAGGGGTAAACGGCAGACAGAATGTCCCAAATGCCTGAGTACATTCTGAGTTAGAGATATATTCAAGTTATAATGTATACGTAAGTTATATTAAAGTCCAATTTATTCTGTCTATGTAACAGAAAGTTATATTAAAGTACAATGTATTCTGTCTATGTAACAGAAAGTTACATCAAAGTTATGTTAAATATTACAGAAAGTAATATTCTGATACAGAAAGTGATATTCTGTGATAAAAACGTTTGAGAATTATTCTGTCTGGTCAATAATAGTGAAAGTTACAACTGATATCAGTCTGCACGGCGTCAGGAATCAAGATAGCAAGTTAAAGTTATGATTTCTTATAGAGGTTAGAGATGCCGGTTTATCTCTTGTTTTGGGACTCTATCACACGATAAGCTCCAGAGTCAACGTCGACAATCAGAGATAAACGCTAGCTAGGAAAGAGACACTCAAAAACACGAAACGGTAGTACTGTACTATATTGTAGCTTGATGTTGAAAGGAAACGATAAGAAATTAATTTACTCGTATTCTTTTATAGAAATCTTTGAAGAGTTCGTACCGTAGAGTATGTATAGAACTTTTCAGCTAAAATATCCTAGTTCAAGCAAACACCGAGATTTAGTCTGCCCCTCACTGAGAACCAAGTTACTGTTAATTAATGTGGCCCTTTTGATTCCAACAAATAAATATCGGGCGTATCCCGTCCGCCTCCGGGAAAAGCCCGAAAAATGCCCAGAGCAAGGCTGCACAGAGTTTACAAATAATATACCCCTGTACACCGCTTACAAGGACAAGTGGAACACAAAAGAATGTATGTTTGCCACTTAGAATATCGAAAAAGTCTCTGAAATACGTAATTGTTGTTTGAAAAGTTATTGAGTAATTAATTAGTTGATTCGTTGTGAGAAGCAGATCAGTAACTAATCCAAATCCCAATGGAATTACAATTTATTAAAAACTTATCAATCAGCCTAACTGAATTGTTCAACTGTTTGAGATGATAAAGAAATAAAATTTGGAGTGTGAATCACCAGAGATCTATTGAAGAATAATCACTAGAAACTCTTCACGTATTGTAACAGTCTATTAACAAATTTTCTAGATGAGCTGAGGTTCAGAAAAATATTTATATATTTTTAGTGTTCTCTATTATTTAAAACTGGAATAATAAATTCTGACAACTCTCAATGCTGCCGTACAGACTCAGTAATATCAGTCGACGAATTAAAAGTATAGGAGTCAGAAGGAAAAATAAATATTAAATAATTATGGTGTTAAGTGATTAGTAATATTTGCTACGATTGGGCTATATTAATCAATATTTTATACATAAAAAAGAAACAATTTCTAGGTTATGAGAAAGTTCAGTATTAAAATTGACAATCAAGAAATAGAAGTGAACAGGCTATCTTATCTGAACCGGAGCTGCTTGGAAAACAACCGTCCTCTACCACTGCCTCGACTCGACTCTGCCTCGATATCTGCCGCCTCTCCGCCGGTCATCATAGACTGAACACAAACTGGGCGCCAGGTTGACTCCTTGCCAACCGGTGGTGGTGCGTCGGCATCATCCGAAGAAATGAGGCTATCAGGCCAGATCCTAGGCCTAGCTTCAGAGAAGATCTTGAAGATCTGCGCCGTGCTTTCGCACTGCGTTGAGATGCCGTGTTTACACACTGCAAGAAACCGCCGTGCTTCTGCACTGCAATGGGGGACGCCGTGCTTGCTCACTGCGATGTGGAACGCCGTGCTTTCGCACTGCAAAAAGGATGCCGTGCTCCCGCACTGCCAAGACGCCGTGCTTCCGCACTGCTAGGAAATGCCGTGCTGTCGCACTGCAAGAGGACGCTGTGCTTTCGAACTGCGGAATCGCCGTGTTTCCACACTGCCAAGGACGCCGTGTTTGCACACTGCAAGAGACCACCGTGCTTCCGCACTGCAATGGGGGACGCCGTGCTTTCGCACTGCGATGAGACGCCGTGCTGTCGCACTGCAAAAATAAGGACGTGGTGCTTTCGCACTGCAAAAGGGATGCCGTGCTTCCGCACTGCCCGGGGCGCCGTGCTTCCGCACTGCCAGGAAATGCCATGCTTTCGCATCGCAAAAAGGACGCCGTGTTTCCACACTGCCGAGGACACCGTGCTTCCGCACTGCAGATGAGAGTCGCGGTGCTCTCGCACTGCCAGGAGGGGACTCACTGAGGCTTGGGGAGCAGCCTCCACAGAACCTCGTGAACATCCAGGAAGTTCCAGCTGCTTTCCTGTCACCAGCAGCCAGTAATTGACACCTCCCCGTCCCGCCGCTTTCGTCCACCCTGATGAATCCGAAGACGAAGAGGAAGACAGCTCGTTGCCGCCGGCAGTTCGCCTGTCCACCACCGACTGCGGACGAGGCCTTGCCCTCATCACGATTGGAGATCGGCCTACAGTGAGGAAGGTCACACACCAGTCATCCACCCCGGAAGGCGCCCTCGCGCCGGCCGTCCGAGGATCCGAGTGCGCCTCCCTGACGGGCAACGGGCTTGGGTCAAGCCGTAGGTGAGTAGTCACGGAAGCTAGGCAATGCGAGAGCACGGCCATGCAGGGCGAAAGCCCGGCACATGCAGTGTGCAAGCACGGCGAAGCAAGGTAGTGTGAGAGCACGGCCATGCAGGGCGAAAGCCCGGCACATGCAGTGCACAAGCACGGCGAGGCAAGGCAGTGCGAGAGCACGGCCATGCAGGGCAAAAGCCCGGCACATGCAGTGCGCAAGCACGGCGAAGACAGGCAGTGCGAGAGCACGGCCATGCAGGGCGAAAGCCCGGCACATGCAGTGCGCAAGCATGGCGAGACAAGGCAGTACGAGAGCACGGCCATGCAGGGTGAAAGCCCGGCACATGCAGTGCGCAAGCACGGCGAAGCAAGGCAGTGCGAGAGCACGGCCATGCAGGGCGAAAGCCCGGCACATGCAGTGCGCAAGCACGGCCAAGCAAGGCAGTGCGAGAGCACGGCCATGCAGGGCGAAAGCCCGGCACATGCAGTGCGCAAGCACGGCGAAGCAAGGCAGTGCGAGAGCACGGCCATGCAGGGCGAAAGCCTGGCACATGCAGTGTGCAAGCACGGCAAAGCAAGGCAGTGCGAGATCACGGCCATGCAGGGCGAAAGCCCGGCACATGCAGTGCGCAAGCACGGCGAAGCAAGGCAGTGCGAGAGCACGGCCATGCAGGGCAGTGCGAGAGCACGGCCATGCAGGGCGAAAGCCCAGCACATGCAGTGCGCAAGCACGGCGAAGCAAGGCAGTGCGAGAGCACGGCCATGCAGGGCGAAAGCCCGGCACATGCAGTGCGCAAGCACGGCGAAGCAAGGCAGTGCGAGAGCACCGCCATGCAGGGCGAAAGCCCAGCACATGCAGTGCGCAAGCACGGCGAAGCAAGGCAGTGCAAGAGCATGGCCATGCAGGGCGGAAGCCCGGCACATGCAGTGCGCAAGCACGGCGAAGCAGGCAGTGCGAGAGCACGGCCATGCAGGGCAGTGCGAGAGCACGGCCATGCAGGCGAAAGCCCGGCAAAGGTAGTGAGCGAGCTTGACCAAAGCAGTGTGGGAACACTGCAGCCAGATTGCGAGCTCGTCCGAATGTCATGCGCAAGCATGACACATTGGTCAGTGAGTGTCTGGATTGTCATTATGTGGACGCACACCTTCGCGGTGTGGGAACACCGCGGCAGTGTGAAAACACGGCACGCAGTGCGCAAGCACGGCACGCAGTGTGCAAGCACGGCATGCAGTGCGCAAGCACGGCACGCAGTGCGCAAGCACAGCACGCAGTGCGCAAGCACGGCATGCAGGGTGAAAGCCCGGCCCGCAGGGCGAAAGCCCGGCAAAGGTAGTGCGCGAGCTTGATCAAAGCAGTGTAGGAACTCTGCAGCCAGATTGCGAGCTCGTCCGAATGTCGTGCGCAAGCATGACGCATTGGTCAGTGAGTGTCTGGATTGTCATTACGCGGACGCACACCTTCGCGGTGTGGGAACACCGCGGCAGTGTGAAAACACAGCACGCAGTGCGCAAGCACGGCACGCAGTGCGCAAGCACGGCACGCAGTGCGCAAGCACGGCCTGCAGGGCGAAAGCCCGGCGATATGTTTCTGTGTTTTTGTGTTTCTGTGTTTTTGTGTTTTGTGTTTTTTTTGTGCCCTGTGTTATCCCCTCCTGGCAGTGCAAGAGCACCGCGACTCTTACCTGCAGTGTGAAAGCACGGCGTCCCGGGCAGTGTGGAAACACGGCGACTCAGCAGTGCGAAAGCATCGCGTCCTTATTTTTGCAGTGCGACAACATGGCGACTCATTGCAGTGCGGAAGCACGGCGTTTCCCTTGCAAGGCTACTCAGGTTCTCAGAACCGGCTTGAGGTGTTGTTCACCTCGTTTCTTGTGTTACCCGCCCCTCCTGGCAGTGCGAGAGCACCACGACTCTCATCTGCAGTGCGGGAGCACAGCGTCCTCGGCAGTGTGGAAGGAAACACAGCAACTCTGCAGTGCGGGAGCACGGCGTCCTTTTTGCGATGCGAAAGCATGGCGTTTCCTGGCAGTGCGGAAGCACGGCGCCCCGGGCAGTGCGAAAGCACGGCATCCCTTTTGCAGTGCGAAAGCACCACGTCCTTATTTTTGCAGTGCGACAGCATGGCGACTCATTGCAGTGCGGAAGCATGGCGTTTCCCTTGCAATGCTACTCAGGTTCTCAGAACCGGTTTGAGGTGTTGTTCACCTTGTTTCTTGTGTTACCTGCCCCTCCTGGCAGTGCAAGAGCACTGCAACTCTCATCTGCAGTGCGGAAGCACGGCGTCCTCGGCAGTGTGGAAACACGGCAACTCTGCAGTGCGGGAGCATGGCGTCCTTTTTGCGATGCGAAAGCATGGCGTTTCCTGGCCGTGCGGAAGCACGGCGCCCCGGGCAGTGCGAAAGCACAGCATCCCTTTTGCAGTGCGAAAGCACCGCGTCCTTATTTTTGCAGTGCGACAGCACGGCGACTCATTGCAGTGCGGAAGCACAGCATTTCCCTTGCAATGCTACTCAGGTTCTCAGAACCGGTTTGAGGTGTTGTTCACCTTGTTGCTTGTGTTACCCGCCCCTCCTGGTAGTGCGAGAGCACCGCGACTCTCATCTGCAGTGAGGAAGCATGGCGTCCTTGGCAGTGTGGAAACACGGCAACTCTGCAGTGCGGGAGCACGGCGTCCTTTTCGCAATGCGAAAGCATGGCGTTTTCTGGCAGTGCGGAAGCACGGCGCCCCGGGCAGTGCGAAAGCACGGCATCCCTTTTGCAGTGCAAAAGCACCGCGTCCTTATTTTTGCAGTGCGACAGCACGGTGACTGATTGCAGTGCGGAAGCACGGTGTTTCCCTTGCAATGCTACTCAGGTTCTCAGAACCGGTTTGAGGTGTTGTTCACCTCGTTTCTTGTGTTACCCGCCCCTCCTGGCAGTGCGAGAGCACCGCAACTCTCATCTGCAGTGCGGAAGCACGGTGTCCTCGGCAGTGTGGAAACACGGCGTCCTTTTTGCGATGCGAAAGCATGGCATTTCCTGGCAGTGCGGAAGCACGGCGCCCCGGGCAGTGCGGAAGCACGGCATCCCTTCTGCAGTGCGAAAGCACCACGTCCTTATTTTTGCAGTGCGACAGCACGGCGTCTCATCGCAGTGCGAAAGCACGGCGTCCCCCATTGCAGTGCGGAAGCACGGCGGTCTCTTGCAGTGTGCAAACACGGCATCCTTGGCAGTGTGGAAACACGGCGATTCCGCAGTTCGAAAGCACAGCGTCCTCTTGCAGTGCGACAGCACGGCATTTCCTAGCAGTGTGGAAGCACGGTGTCTCGGCAGTGCGGAAGCACTGCATCCTTTTTGCAGTGCGAAAGCACGGCGTTCCACATCGCAGTGCGCAAGCACAGCGTCCCCCATTGCAGTGCAGAAGCACGGCGGTTTCTTGCAGTGTGCAAACACGGCATCTCAACGCAGTGCGAAAGCACGGCGCAGATCTTCAAGATCTTCTCTGAAGCTAGGCCTAGGATCTGGCCTGATAGCTTGCTCATTTCTTCGGATGGTGCCGACGCACCACCACCGGTTGGCAAGGAGTCAACCTGGCGCCCAGTTTGTGTTCAGTCTATGATGACCGGCGGAGAGGCAGCAGAATGTACTCAGGCATTTGGGACATTCTGTCTGCCGTTTACCCCTTCCATCCTCACCCCCCCACTCCTCCCCCTCTCTTTCCCCCCCCCCTTTCCTTAGTAGGAACAGTGTGTCACGATGTATATCGTAACTAGAGAAAGGAATTGAGTTTAGGGCTCATTTATTCGACGCTCGGCTATCTTTGATCGAATCAAAGGGGTCAACGTTCAAGCCAGCCTCTGGCCTACCGCTCAGCGGTGCTGCGCATCCTCTCTCCCCTCCCCCTCGGTCACTGAGGGAGGCTCGAGAAAGGCTAGCAGGAGGCAGTCGAGTTCGGAGAGCCAGGGCGAGCGGTCGAGTGAGGTGAGAAGGAAGCTAGCAACGTCACAGTATGTCTTGTACTAAAGTGAACTCCGATTTCTTCAGCGACCGGGAGTTGTGTTGAGGCTAAAGACGATTAGCCTCAAACACGGTGAACTCCATTGCTCAACACCCGTTTGGGTGAGTGCTGAACGACATTTAACCCGTTTAGACGACGAGCTACCAGTTTCGACCAACGGCGACACGTCAGGTTTGGTCGAAACCTGACTCCCCATTGGTAGACCATCAGTGGGACATCGAGGTGCAAGAGGACCTCTGGGAAGGTGTGGAAAAACCTTTCCCGCAACTCCGCGACCGATCCGGACCCCAGGAGGACAGCTGGTGTCCGGCAGGTAGGACTTAGGAAAGTCCAGAGTGCGGGCCGCCGCAGCGCACTAATCCAGTGCGGGATCGAGAAAGGACCTCTGGGAAGGTGTGGAAAAACCTTTCCCGCAACTCCGCGACCGATCCGGACCCCAGGAGGACAGCTGGTGTCCGGCAAGTAGGACTTAGGAAAGTCCAGAGCGCGAGCCGCCGCAACGCACTAATCCAGTGCGGGATCGAGAAAGGACCTCTGGGAAGGTGTGGAAAAACCTTTCCCGCAACTCTGCGACCGATCCGGACCCCAGGAGGACAGCTGGTGTCCGGCAAGTAGGACTTAGGAAAGTCCAGAGCGCGAGCCGCCGCAACGCACTAATCCAGTGCGGGATCAAAAAAGGACCTCTGGGAAGGTGTGGAAAAACCTTTCCCGCAACTCCGCGACCGATCCGGACCCCAGGAGGACAGCTGGTGTCCGGCAAGTAGGACTTAGGAAAGTCCAGAGCGCGAGCCGCCGCAGCGCACTAATCCAGTGCGGGATCGAGAAAGGACCTCTGGGAAGGTGTGGAAAAGCCTTTCCCGCCACTCCGCGACCGATCCGGACCCCAGGAGGACAGCTGGTGCCCGGCAATGGGACTTAGGAAAGTCCAGAGCGCGAGCCGCCGCAGCGCACTAATCCAGTGCGGGATCGAGAAAGGACCTCTGGGAAGGTGTGGAAAAATCTTTCCCGCGACTCCGCGACCGATCCGGACCCCAGGAGGACAGCTGGTGCCCGGCAAGTAGGACTTAGGAAAGTCCAGAGTGCGGGCCGCCGCCGCGCAATAGTCCAGTGCGGAATCGAGAAAGGACCTCTGGGAAGGTGTGGAAAAACCTTTCCCGCGACTCCGCGACCGACCCGGACCCCAGGAGGACAGCTGGTGCCCGGCAAGTAGGACTTAGGAAAGTCCAGAGTGCGAGCCGCCGCAGCGCACTAATCCAGTGCGGAACCGAAAAAGGACCTCTGGGAAGGTGTGGAAAAACCTTTCCCGCGACTCCGCGACCGATCCGGACCCCAGGAGGACAGCTGGTGTCCGGCAAGTAGGACTTAGGAAAGTCCAGAGCGCGAGCCGCCGCAGCGCACTAATCCAGTGCGGAACCGAAAGAGGACCTCTGGGAAGGCCAGGGAAGGCCTTTACCAGAGCTCCGCGTTCAACCCGGACCCCGGGAAGCCACCCGGTGCCCAAGGACTAAGACTTAGTCCTGACACGAAGCCCTTTTCCATGACTAACACCGCAAGGTTCCTATTCCCTTCATTCCGCGACCAACCCTGTTTGGCAGTGCGAAAGCACGGCCCCTCTTTCCTAAAAGAGGGAAACATTTCTCCAAAACACTCAAAACCCTGTTTCAACCCCCAACTCGAACGAGGGTGGTTTACGGACGCCCCACCAAGACTCCCGTCCCCTGCCGCGGCCCTCCCCAGTCGCCGACTGAGTTTAGCCGGCCCAGAGCGACACTGGGAACTCTGTTAGAGAAAGGTGTGGGCAAAAATCTACTCAGAAGTTGTGTTTGTTTTATACTAACAAAAAGAGTGATGCAATAATATTATGGTTCATAACAGTGTTTTTTTCTTGTTCTCTACAGATTATAATGTTGGAAAAATTAATTAAAAAAGTGACTGCACAAAGCACAATGGAAAATTCATCCTCACCAAATTTAATGAATGACACATCATCATCTTCCTCTTCAACTTCTTCATAGCTGCAATAATAATAATAAGCATATAGCTTTTATTGGTGGACAGCCCCCTTACAGGTGGAACCATTTTGTCATATGAGCCATGACATTGGATACATGGACCCTACAATTTTAGGTGGACTCCAAGCCACCATGGAAGACACTAGTGCAGTGGGTGTGTCTAACTAGTTGTATCTAACTATATGTGTAATAAATTTTTTTCTCTCTCTTCTTCTTCTCTTAAATACCTACTCTTAACACTACAGTAATAGATAATAGAGAGAAAATATTAGGAAGAACTATAATAGGGAGAAAATCAATTCAATTACAATTGAGGTAAGCTGCTTGACTGGTCAGTATGGGTTCAACACCTGTAATATAAGTTAGTGCCTGAACAAAATACTGAAACACAGACATATTAAACTGAACTGGTAGTTCTTGTTCTAGAGGAAGCGACAAAGGTAAGTAACAGAGGTAAGAGAAGACGCGGGGTAAATTATGCAGTACACCAAATCAATACTCTCTTCTGGATCTAGTGTTTATACACTTACAAACCTTACTGGGGTAAGGTGGAAATCAATAGAGAGCTAAAAAAATAATATTTTATTTCAATAGCCTATTAGATGTACAACAAATATTTGTGTGTGTGTGTGTGTGTGTGTCTGTGAAATCAAATACTTGCTCACTGAGCGCTGTGCGCACGCTTAGCAGTCTGTGTAATAGACGACTGGTACTACTTCTTAAACATTTAATTTCAATAGCCTATTTCATATTACAACACAAACAGTGTGTAATCAATACTCTTGCACGCGCGCGCACCCTGGCAGGAAAAAAAGATTTGGTGGTTATGTTGTCTAAATCTGAGGATAGAAAAAAATGGAGGGAAAATTCCCATGGCGGGAAATTCAGAGTTTATGTTGTCTATTTGAGGTTAGGGGAAAAAGGAGGTAAATTTTGTTGTGGCGGGAGTGCGCGCGCACCCCTGCTTATGGCGGGAAAAAAGATTTAGAGGTTATGTTGTCTTTGAGGTTAGGAAAAATGGAGGGAAATTTTGGCGGGCGAAGTCAAGTGACGTCACTGAACAGCTGATGACATCACAAACCGACCCTACCTAGGCCGGGGGGTTGGTGGGGACGACCTTGTGGGGAGGGGAGGGGAAGAAAACAGCTGATTTTGGTCGGAACTTCCCATTCTCCTTCTACTGACAGAATTAATGTATTATGTTTGTATGCTATCTTCTCAATCACGTTTTTATCAACACTTTTTCAGGTGCAAACGTTTTTTTATTCTTCATATAAAAGAATTTCATTTATTTCATTACTGTTAAATTCTTATTTGAAAAATATTGAAGATGACTGATTGAGATACTCAGGAACTAAGCCCATTGTATAGGATGCGTTAAAAAAGACTTACTTTTTTATATTTGTTTAAAATAAAAATAAAATAAGAAGTAGCCTACTCTGAATTTTTCTTGAATTGAAAGAATTAAGAATACTATGCCAATTTTTGTTTCATACAGTCTTGAGAATGACATCAGTTGAAATAAAGATTATCCTTTTATCAATTAATTAATAAACACACATTCACGGCTTGATTGAACAAATATTACAGTTAGGTACTATATACATTGGTGTTTTGGTACATTGGGCTCTATCTCATATAGATTAACAGGTATACCAGACAACAATAACTTACTCCTTGTATTTTGAAAAACACCTAAGTATCAGCTTCAACCATCAAAACCAACCCCATTGTCATCACATTGAGATTTCGCACAATGATATAAGCTCATGTTCTATGAGAATCACCCGTTAGATGCACTTTATTTAATAAATTGGCGTGCATAAAGACTCCTCAAGTATAAACATTTCAAACAACCACAACTTCCGATACAATCATCAGATCTCATCGTACTACAGCTCATTCGTCTCGGCTCGTCGTGATGGTACAAAATCATGCATCATAAGTCAAAGTCGGGCAACAAATATATATGATTCATCCCTTAGTGTATGATGTAGCCTATGTCGACTAACACATTTCTCATCAACTGTATTTTGATTGAACGTTTTCCCAACATTGATACTCATAATGTTTTGTGAATAATTATTCAATTTGATTGACTGACATTAATAAGAACACAACAGTAAGGCGCGCATGAATTTGAAATATTTAATCATACAGGTATTTGCAGAAAAATTATCACTAAAACAAAACTCTTTTAAACATTACAAAAAAATAAGAATAACAAAGAGATAATCCATTAGTAATTCAAAACTATTTGAATTTTTATTGATAATGCAGGGTATTGATGTAATTGTTGATAATTAATGGAATCTTTTCAGAAAACCCTTTACCAACAATAATTTTTAGACCTTACTCTAATTAAATGTTTGCGATTCCATCAAAAAAATGTATTATATCATCTGTACACTTACAAATACTGTCACTTGTATGCACAGCTTATTATAACAATGTTGTATTCATCATAGAAGAAGATATTCACTTTGTAGCATAGTGTTGCTCCTCACAATAATTCATGAATTTGAAATATTCAATTGAAGTTACACTTACTTTATTAGTGTAATGGAGTCACCGGAATATTCTATGATATTTCAAGTATTTAAATGATTCAACTTTGTATAGGGGACGATCAAGTGATCAGACATTTTTAAACTTTGTGTTCCAATGATATAATATAATACGGTACAAAATTTGAATTTCTGTTTTGAACTCAAGGATACTGCCATCTTTGCCATGACCTATTGCTGTATTGTAAAGTACAATACTTGACTTCAAGAAATGTGTCACTCGCTGTACACATTCTTATATCATTTCAAATTTGTATAGTTCACTAGAAAATAGCACAGACTATTATTTCCCGATCAACTTATACATAGAACGCTCAACACAACTTGCATTCATCAACTACCAGTTCATGCATTTTTGGATGTGATATTGAGGAGCAATACTGTGCTACTAAGTGAATATATTATGTGATAAATATAACATTGTGATAATAAGCTGTGCATACATGTGAGAATATTTGTAAGTGTACAAGTGATATAATACATTTTTTTGATGAAATCACAATCATTTATCTAAAAAGTATAATCTAAATTCTTGTTGGTAAAGGGCTTTCTGATTCCATTAATGATGAACAATTACATCAATAGGTACCCTGCATTATCAATAAAAATTCAAATAGTTTTGAATTACTAATGGATTTTCTCTTTGTTATTTTCAGTGTTTTGTAATATTCTATAATATTTTTGTTCCAGTGAACAGTGACATTTTTAAACTTTGTGTTCCAATGATATAATATAATACGGTACAAAATTTGAATTTCTGTTTTGCTGTTGAAACAAGTATTCACAGAAAAATGATCACTGGAACAAAAATATTATAGAATATATTACAAAACACTGAAAATAACAAATAGAAAATCCATTAGTAATTCAAAACTATTTGAATTTTTATTGATAATGCAGGGTACCTATTGATGTAATTGTTCATCATTAATGGAATCAGAAAACCCTTTACCAACAAGAATTTAGATTATACTTTTTAGATAAATGATTGTGATTTCATCAAAAAAATGTATTATATCACTTGTACACTTACAAATATTCTCACATGTATGCACAGCTTATTATCACAATGTTGTATCTATCACATAATAATTATATTCACTTAGTAGCACAGTATTGCTCCTCAATATCACATCCAAAAATGCATGAACTGGTAGTTGATGAATGCAAGTTGTGTTGAGCATTCTATGTATAAGTTGATCGGGAAATAATAGTCTGTGCTATTTTCTAGTGAACTATACAAATTTGAAATGATATAAGAATGTGTACAGCAAGTGACACATTTCTTGAAGTCAAGTATTGTACTTTACAATACAGCAATAGGTCATGGCAAAGATGGCAGTATCCTTGAGTTTAATTTGGCATAATTAGGTTGGGGAAAATTATTTCAAATAATGAGTTTTACTTTTTGCTATTGAAATTATTATTGATTATGAAATAAATTTATTCTTCATACTCGAAAGCAATAAAATATTAATTTCTCATAACTTGAATTCACCATTGAAATGTGAAAAAAATCTGGTGTGGTACACTCACAGAACATTCCTTGCTCATTGAACTGTGAGCCTGATTCTTAAACGAGAATAATTTAGGGGAATAACTTAATGCCGACATTGACGACTACATATTTTTAAAACTATATGATCATACTATTGTATATATTGTTTTCAGAGTACATTTTCCCTTGTGTGAATTGTGAAATTTGATGATTTTGTAAAATTCATCAAAACAGCTGTACTACAAGTGAAATATCCCGACTATGTGCTCTTTTGAATAAACTGCTCTACCTACATACCTCATGCAGGAGAAGGAAGTTACAAAGTCCAATTCTCAAGATGGGGCCTCATGCCAGTTGATAGAGCTGATAAATTACTATACAGAGTATGAATTTGAAAAAATCGGTCAAGTCATTTTTGAGAAAATCGTGATAGAAATTTAACAAATTCTATTTTTCTCAATAATATTACGGAACTTCCGCAATTTTTCCTGAAATGAGACTTATGTCAGTTGATAGGGTTTGAAAATAGCTATCCAGGGTATTTTGAAGAAAATCATTAGAGCCGTTTTCGAGAAAACCGTGAAAACATGGGTTTTCGGTAATTTTTGACCATTTAGAATTGGGTTTTATTGAATTTCTCATTGTCGGATACTCATGATACACACACACACACACACACACACACACACACACACACACACACACACACACACACACACACACACACACACACACACACACACACACACACACACACACACACACACACACACACACACACACACACACAGACACACACACACAAATCATGTTTTTGTTTCCCATCCAGTGATGCGGCATAGTCTCTTCACTTGACAAAACTTGGCCATGATTGCGTGGATGGCCTCATAATCATCCGCCGAGGTCTTGTGACCGGGGTCCAAGATGGTGGTGGTAGCCTCCTTCCGGTTTACTACTGCCAGGGCAATACCTCCCCCCCGAATCAGAGGAAACCCGAGGAGGGTGTCCCTCTTCAAGTTCCTCAGTACGTCCCGGAGTCCTTCGGGGGTACGATTCGCATGTCGAGTGCGCAGCGCTTGGAAAGGCGTGAACCTTGCCTTCTCAGTTAGAGACAGCCGCTCCATCTCCCATAACACCTGATCCGTGAAGGAGGTCCGGAAAGACGGCATTTTCTCTTTGAAAAATTGGTCGATGAGAAAATTCGTAGAAGTAAATAGGGAGGAAGGTAATAAGTGACGATAAGTGATGCTGAAGAAGAGAAGTCAATGATGATGTTGACAAAGTTTGGAGAAAAAGAAAACACAAGTCCAAAAACTCAAGAAAAAGCACCAAAAAAAAAGTTTGAACTAGAAATCGGAGACACTATTTGAAGAAAAAGTGATGAGAGAAATAAAGATGAAAATCACAAAGTCCACTCGTAATAAAATCGCTTTGCTATAGCCTGTCACTAGATGTTGCCTACTCGGTAGCTCACAACAGACTGACCGAGTGAAGTTTGAGAAGCAACAATAAACAGGGGAAAACAGGAATAAACGGGAATTATTAGATTAAATAAAGTGAAAAACAATGCAGGATCGGACGAGAATAATCTGTTCAGTAGACAAAATAAATTGATTATTTTATCTTATCGCTATGCGTCGACCGCTCAACAGGCACGTAGCACTGAAACTCAGATTCAACTGGCAGAACTGTATAATAGGAAAAATGCTGTTTCCCGATGCCAATTCTTATATGAGATGATGACAAAGCCTTTTCTCATAAAATTCCTTACTAGAATTGTTTTATTGAAGATAGAAATATAGCCACAGAAAATGTCTACAAGCACAGGCCGTGGGAAACTCGGACCTGTCTACTGAACGTGACTAAATCACAATTAAAACAATAGCACAATAAAGCATAGGCTACTGCAATACTAATATAGCTTCAGTGCCTTTCAAAACGAGATGAATTTGAAATAATGAAATAATGAAGATTTTATTTCAGTAAAACCATTTCCTGGTCATTTCCATTTTCAATAAAATATTGGAGCAAAATTGATCAAAATTTGAAACCAACAAGAACGATTGTAGTGCACTATGACTCACAATCACAAGCAACTTATTCAAATACCATGAATAATCTGTTGCAATCACATGCAACTTATTCAAATACTATGAATAATCGGTTGCCCAATCACACGCAACTTATTCAAATACCATGAATAATCGGTTGCAACATAATATACTTCTATCCACAGAAAAATAACTCCTGTTATTTTCTGTATCGTAATTCACTTATTACCACGGACCCAAGCAATTATCGCCGGCTTTATTTTATGATCAAAATAAATATTTAATCCAAAACCTCATGGACAAATAATATTATTCAGAAAAATCTGACAATTAATTTCCTCCAATGTTAATTATCGTTATACAGTTCACAAATTGTGGACGACAACATGATAAATGAAATAATGCAAATTCCATCTCTTTGACCCGTGCTTGGCGAGGGGAATTGGATTACGAGCTCTGAGACAATAAGATGGCGATATTGTTGGAGACGAAAATAAAAGCAACAATAATTTTTCGACTTAACAGAAAAAGCCCAGAAGCTGCTTATCTGTTTAATTGAACTAGAATGGTTGGGTTGCCACTCAGCTTAATTTCGACTCTGTTTAACAGGACCATTTACTCGAAAGAAAATTGTTATGAATGCTACCTTTAAATATAGGCCTAATGTCCACATATTTCTCTGAATCGAGAAATAATTATTTCATGCTCCAATATCAGGCTAGTTTCAACTATTCCAATGCTATCAATTATCTCAAACCCCATAAATAAGTGAGCTATATTTCCAAATGTATTTTCCTCCAAATTTTGGTGTTATTTCTCCTCCTGGTCACTCACCTTACTGCTGCTGTTGAATTACTCTTCCCCGATACTCCATCAGCCGAGTGGGCAGCGACACCCGGCTTACTCGATTCCTCCTACCGTCACCGCTCTCCTCCACACTGGCTCCTCCATCATTGTCCTCTCGGCCGTCGCGGGCGGCTCGCATTCCGCTGCCGTCCTCTCCATCTTCCTCCTCTTCCTCCTCAGGAAGGGGCGGTAAGATTTTTATATCCTTTACGTGAACCGTCAGCATTTTACCAGCAGCTCCTTTCAGCAACACTACAGAAGCGCTCAACATTTTCTCTACCTCATAAGGCCCAGAAAATTTTGGAGCTAGCTTAGCCGCAAACTGGTTCACTCCAGACGAGAGATGATAATCCCTCTTGTACACCAACTGGCCCGTCCTTAGTTCCAGTGGTCTTCGCCTAAGATTATAATACCTCCTGGTATTATAGGCCTCGTTTAGGTTATCTAAAACGAGCTTCTGTGCACGCTTCAGTACTTGCAACCTCCTCAGCTGGGCTGCTCGACTCATGCCTCCATCCTCCTGTCGAGGATCGTCTTTCTCCTCACCACAAGCATCTCCTGGTGCTCTCAACTCTCTTCCGAAGTTGAGGAAGGCAGGAGTATACTTAGTGCCTACATGTACTGCTGTATTCATGGCGAAACAGAATTCCTCCACATAGCGATCCCAATCCGCATGGTGCTCGCCCACATAGAGCTGTATCATAGTCTTCATGACTCTATTAACCCTCTCCGTAGGGTTGCAGCTCCTTACAGTATGACTTAAAAAGTCTACTTGTATACTGTGTTCCATTGTCACATATAAGCAGCTTCGGCACCCCAAATTTGGTGACGACTAGCTCCCTCAAAGCTCGCGCTATGGCATTGCTGTCTGCCTGAGCTAGCGGCCGAGCTTCCGTCCACTTCGTGAACTGGTCCTGAAATACCACCAGGTATTAATTCCCCCTTTTCGAGCGAGGTAACGGACCTACAATATCGGTGCTAACAGTCTCCCAGGGTCGCACCACCTTCCTCTGGCTGTTCATCTGTCCGTATGGAGGCCGCTGCTCCACCTTATGCTTCATGCACGTCTCACAGCGCCTCACATACTTTGCGACATCCACATACAAGCCTGGCCAATAATAGCGACAGGCTATCCGGTGATAAGTCCGGAATACTCCTTGATGGCCCGCTGTCGGGGCATCGTGGCACTGCTGGAGTATCTCCCTCCTAGCACCTCTCGGAACACATAGCTTCCAGCCATCACTCTCCGGCGCATCAGGAGGTTGTTGACGGGCCCATATGTGTCGATACAACGCCTCACCCCTTACCACATAGTCGGGGTATTTTTGTGGATGATGGAGTAGATTGTTCTCCATCCTCCTTATCCATCTGTCGTCTTCCATGACGATGGCGGCTACTGCTCCTGTGGGCTCCTCCTGACCTTCCTGTGGACTTGCCAGCGTGTCGCCTCCTGGCAACGCTCGTGAGAGAGCATCCGGGACCACGTTTAGCTTCCCTCTTCGATACTTGATGACCAAGTTGTATTGCTGCATCTCTAAGGCCCACCTTGCTAGCCTTCCTGTCGGGTTAGGGATAGCTCCAAGCCACTCTAGAGCCTGGTGATCTGTAATCACTGTAGTCTCATACCCCTCTATATACGGCTTGAATTTTCTCAGGGCGAAAATCACAGCCAGGCACTCCTTTTCGGTGGTAGAATACCTCAGCTCGGCCCCCTTAAGCCCTCTACTTGCGTAGGCGATGACCTTCTCCTCTCCATCGACCTCCTGAGTAAGCACAGACCCTAGTCCATACTCAGAGGCATCTGTCTGGAGCGTGAACGGTAGTTCAAAGTGAGGATATGTAAGCACTGGAGATCTAGTGAGAGCCCCCTTTATCTCCTGGAAAGCTCTCTCCTCTTCTGGTCCCCAGTGCCACTTCACTCCTACCTTCAGCAACCGGTGAAGAGGGGTTGCAAGGTCCGAAAAATTCGGGACAAACCTCCTATACCAGGATGCCAACCCCAGAAAACTCCGGAGCATCCTGAGGCGCTGCGGAGTTGAGAACTCGTTTACCGCTCTCACTGTCTCAGGATCAGTCCTGAGTCCTTGCTCCGTCACTATGTGTCCCAGGTAGCGTAGCTCCCGCTTCAAGAACTGGCATTTCTCTTGATTGATTATCAAGCCAGCTTCCCTCAGCCTACTGAACACTCTAGCTAGGTTCAGCATGTGAGCCTCCATCGTTTCTCCTAGAACAATGACGTCGTCTAGGTAAGCAAAAGCACAAGGCTCCAATTCCGGCCCAATTACTCGGTCTAGGAGGCGCTGAAATGTAGCTCCAGCCGAGTGTAGACCAAAGGGCATCATCCGGAACTGGAACAGCCCTCTTCCAGGAACCGTAAACGCTGTAAGCTGCTTACTCTGCTCCTCCAATGGTACTTGCCAGTAACCGCTCTTCAAGTCGATTGAAGAAATGTACTTGGCATTCCTCAATCTATCCAAAATGCCTGTCATATTCGGCAAAGGATATGCATCTCGTTCCGTGAGTGCATTAATCTGCCAGAAATCGATGCAAAACCGCATCTTTCCATTAGCCTTCTTCACCAAGACGATTGGTGAACTCCACGGGCTATTGCTCGGCTCAATGACCCGCTGATCGAGCATACTGTCCACCTCCTCGTTTATCACCGCTTGCATAAGCGGGTTGCGAGGATACGGACGTTGTCGGAACGGCTCAGCTCCTTCCTTCAGCCTGATTTTATGAACCAGGAGGTGAGTCGCACCTGGTACATCTCTGAATTTTATCAGCTCCGTCTCCAGGAATTTCTCGAACTCCTCCCTTTCTGAAGCGACTGCTGCCACCTGTCCCACTAAAGCCGGAGGTAATATCATCCTCCTCTGTCTCAAATCGAGTTTTGCTTGAATCGCTCTTAAATGACTTAATCCCAAAATCATTTCGGATTCTAACTCGTTGATCACTGCCACTCTCCAGTAGACTCGTCTACTACACACCTCGGCAGTCAGCTTCAGCTCCTCCACTACAGGAAGCTTTTCTCCAGTCACCAAGATCGGTTGATGACTAATCGGTTTCACCTGGCAATCACCAGACTCCTTCAGTCGCCTTGCTGCCTCTCCAGAGACATAGGATGACTCGGCCCCGGTGTCGACCAGTGCATTCAGCCAGACATCTCGGACACGTATTAGCGTGAAGACGCGTGTCTCCTGAGGCTGTGGACACCTTCCTTGCCTCTCTATCGGGGCTGCACCGGACTTCACCTCTCTTCCTCTGGCCTTCGCAGCTTTCTGGGTGGTTGTAGCACTCTTCTCCCTGAGTTGAGGCTCCCACTCCACCGTGCGTGCGCGGGTGTCGATTTTCACCCTGTGCTCCTGCAGGAACTCCATGCCGAATAAAAATTCGGGGGACAATCCTTCCATGATCGTCATCACTGTGGGAAGAATTTCTTGGCCGACTTTCAAGTTGATCTCCACCTTTCCATACAGCCGCGCCGCGGTTCCATTCGCCAGAATCGCGCCCCTCTCCGTCGGAGTTCTCCTTGCACATCCAGCTGCCTCTAAGCTCGCAAACGTTGCCAAGCTTAAGTAGTTGGACTCAGCTCCTGTATTGAGTAGTGCTCGATACTGGTGGCCAGCTACCTCGACTGTGGTATACAGTCTGTTGTCGAACTGCGACTCTGGTTCCAATTGGAGCTGGTTCCTAGTTCTCACCACTGCGGCTTTGTCTGTCGCCCTCTTCTGATCCTTCTCACAGGTGCAACTGGGACGAGGTTTCCTACAGCCCATGCAGAGAGGAATCTCAGGGCATTCCGACCTCCAGTGACCCGTTTTCTTGCAATGCCAGCAGGTAGGTCCTACTGGAGTCGACTCCACTCGCTGTTGTGAAGTTGTAGGCTCTGGCTCGGGGCGCGCTTTCACAGGTTTACGAACCTCTTCCTGTTTCACAGCCCTCTGCCTCTGCTGAGCACTTTTCTCCTCCGATTTTATCCTCTCATACTGCCTGGCCAGCCTGAGTAGATCGTCCACCGAATAGACTTCGGCTTCCCTAATGTACAGCTTGTACCGGGGTAGAAGATTCTTGTACAGCCTCTGTAGCTGGTGGTTGATTGAAAAATCTCCTCTTCTCCTCATGAGAGTCTGAAGTTCTTCTATGTAGTCGTCGATAGCCTCGCCTTCACGCTGCTGTCGACCCAGGATTTGAGCATCCAGGTCTTCCTTGTAGGTTGCTGGATAATAACGAGACCAAAAGTCCCTTACAAAATCGTTCCAATGCTGCCAGAACCCTCTTCGGTTCCGCATCCATAAGGAACACCTTCCCGCTAGCATTTCTGGTAGCGCCGGGAACAACTGCTCCCCTGTCAGCCCGTAGGCTTGTTGTAACTCCTCGAGACGCTCTAGAAAGCTAGGAGCGTCTCCGTTGCCATCATATGACAACCTCCATCCTCGCACCTTATCGCACACCGTCCCTGGGTCTATAAATGGTATATTTATCCGAGCTGTAGCTCGGATCGGTGAGTGCGGTGCCTGTCGTGGCCTGTACTGGTGAGCCGACGACTCCTCTGGTCTCACTAATGCAGGCCTCGCATGATACAGTGGGCCAGCGTCCACCTGCGCCAACATTGACCTCGGTGGCGCTGGTTGTATCACAGTCTCTTCAGCGGGAGGTAGCGGTAGCATCGTGAGGCATCGCTGCCGCTGCTCCGTTAACACTCTCTGCAACTCGGAACAGGTGCCGTCTGTGGGCACTGAGTCTAGGAGTAATTCGACCGCGTCTCTGCTCCGCAATCGATACACCCATGAATGGCATGATTCGCCATCGGAGGCTGGTGACGCCTCCTCGGGCAGCTTCCCGAGTCTAGAAGACTCCTGATGATCCTCCTCTACAGGAGGCATTGCTCCTTCCGCCTCGTGGTAGCTTGTGCTAGCTCCATTGCTAGCCTGGTTCAGGTTGCTGGCTTCCTCTGCCGTCTTCCTGTGATGATCCACAAGAACCTTCCTTAGCTCCGCCATTGTACCTGTTGTAGGTAGCCCTGCTGCTGCTGCTAGGTCCACTGCTTCTTTCTGGTGGAGTTTGTAAATCCAGGACACTCCTGGATTCCTCTCGCGCCTCTTGGTCTTCTCCGGCGCGACTACATTTCTCCTCTGCACTCATTGCTGCTTTTCTCCTCCTGCCTTGGGCCCCACGTTCGTGTGCCAATCTTCTGAGTAGATTTTTGCCCACACCTTTCTCTAACAGAGTTCCCAGTGTCGCTCTGGGCCGGCTAAACTCAGTCGGCGACTGGGGAGGGCCGCGGCAGGGGACGGGAGTCTTGGTGGGGCGTCCGTCAACCACCCTCGTTCGAGTTGGGGGTTGAAACAGGGTTTTGAGTGTTTTGGAGAAATGTTTCCCTCTTTTAGGAAAGAGGGGCCGTGCTTTCGCACTGCCAAACAGGGTTGGTCGCGGAATGAAGGGAATAGGAACCTTGAGGTGTTAGTCGTGAGAAAGGGCTTCGTGTCGGGACTAAGTCTTAGTCCTTGGGCACCGGGTGTCTTCCCGGGGTCCGGGTTGGTCGCGGAGCTCTGGTAAAGGCCTTCCCTGGCCTTCCCAGAGGTCCTCTTTCGGTTCCGCACTGGATTAGTGCGCTGCGGCGGCTCGCGCTCTGGACTTTCCTAAGTCCTACTTGCCGGACACCAGCTGTCCTCCTGGGGTCCGGATCGGTCGCGGAGTCGCGGGAAAGGTTTTTCCACACCTTCCCAGAGGTCCTTTTTTGGTTCCGCACTGGATTAGTGCGCTGCGGCGGCTCGCGCTCTGGACTTTCCTAAGTCCTACTTGCCGGGCACCAGCTGTCCTCCTGGGGTCCGGATCGGTCGCGGAGTCGCGGGAAAGGTTTTTCCACACCTTCTCAGAGGTCTTTTCTTGATCCTGCACTGGATTAGTGCGCTGCGGCGGCTCGCGCTCTAGACTTTCCTAAGTCCTACTTGCTGGACACCAGCTGTCCTCCTGGGGTCCGGATCGGTCGCGGAGTTGCGGGAAAGGTTTTTCCACACCTTCCCAGAGGTCCTTTCTTGATTCCGCACTGGACTAGTGCGCTGCGGCGGCTCGCGCTCTAGACTTTCCTAAGTCCTACTTGCCAGACACCAGCTGTCCTCCCGGGGTCCGGATCGGTCGCCGAGTTGCGGGAAAGGTTTTTCCACACCTTCCCAGAGGTCCTTTCTCGGTCCCGCACTGGATTAGTGTGTTGCAGCGGCTCGCGCTCTGGACTTCCCTAAGTCCTACTTGCCAGACACCAGCTGTCCTCCTGGGCTCCGGAACGGTCGCGAAGTTGCGGGAAAGGTTTTTCCACACCTTCCCAGAGGTCCTTTCTCGATCCCGCACTGGATTAGTGCGCTGCGGCTGCCCGCACTCTGGACTTTCCTAAGTCCTACTTGCCGGACACCAGCTGTCCTCCTGGGGTCCGGATCGGTCGAGGAGTTGCGGGAAAGTTTTTCCACACCTTCCCAGAGGTCCTTTCTCGATTCCGCACTGGACTAGTGCGCTGCGGCGGCCCGCACTCTGGACTTCCTAAGTCCTACTTGCCGGACACCAGCTGTCCTCCTGGGGTCCGGATCGGTCGCGGAGTTGCGGGTAAGGTTTTTCCACACCTTTCCAGAGGTCCTCTTGCGCTTTGATGTCCCACTGATGGTCTACCAATGGGGAGTCAGGTTTCGACCAAACCTGACGTGTCGCCGTTGGTCGAAACTGGTAGCTTGTCGTCTAAATGGGTTAAATGTCGTTCAGCACTCACCCAAACGGGTGTTGAGCAATGGAGTTCACCGTGTTTGAGGCTAATCGTCTTGAGCCTCAACACAACTTCCGGTCGCTGAAGAAATCGGAGTTCACTTTAGTACAAGACGTACTGTGACGTTGCTAGCTGCTCGCTGCTTCCTTCTCACCTCACTCGACCGCTCGCCCTGGCTCTCCGAACTCGACTGCCTCCTGCTAGCCTTTCTCGAGCCTCCCTCAGTGACTGAGAGGGAGGG